>NW_015385437.1:0-133702 GCF_001447935.2 Debaryomyces fabryi
ATTATATATATATATCAGTCTATCTATATCTATCTATGTACATATTGATGCAAAATCCTAATAGATTTTTAGTACAAAATGTTACCAAAATGTAAAACGTGATTTTTGTGTAGTGAAATTTTTTTTGTTAAGATGAGCAGACATAAATATTTACTGTAATCAGATCATTTCAATTTATCATGAGCAATTCGAACAAGATGTCTAAGAATAGGAATGGAGATGAAGTTCTGATCCCTCCTAAGGATGAAGAAGAAATATTGTTAGAAAAGTTGGTGTTTGGAGATTTACAAGGCTTTGAAACTAACTTGAGAAAACTTGATAATTTGTATGATTATTCTTCTGATGAACAAGATGAGGGCAACAATGAGTCGGGTGAATCATCTGACAGTGATGACGATTTAGAAGATGTGCAAGATGATCAATTGTTTTACATCGATGATGGTACTAATGATGCACAAGGGGATAAAGATGCGATGGATATCGACCAAGACTCACAATCAGATGAAGAAATAGAAGAAGAAGACGAAGACGATAATGATTCAGAAATTGCATGGGAAGATAGTGACGATGAAAGATTAAACATCTCGTTACTTTCTTCTGATAAAATGAAAAAATTAAGGAAAGTTGAAACAGATTCCGTTATAAATGGTAAGTCTTATATAACAAGATTGAGATCTCAATTTGAAAAAATTTACCCTAAACCTGAATGGGTTGATAAACTACAACAAGAGGAGAATGATATGGAAGAAGAAGATTCAGATGCTGAAGTCATCGACAACGAAGATGAGGAAATAACAGAGGCTTCGAATAACGATAACAATGCTGTTTTGAAACTTTTATCATCTACTCAGCAATTTATTATTACAAAGCAATTAAAATTAATATCACCAAATAAAATTTCTATCACAAGACTTAAAGATGCTAACCATTCAAAACCTTCCAAAGCAGCTATCCAATCATTATCGTTCCATCACTCTCACCCATTACTATTAACCGGTGGTTTTGATAGAACGTTACGTATTTACCATATTGATGGTAAGATAAACAACGTAGTTACAACATTACATTTGCGTAATTCACCAATTTCATCCTGTTACTTTTCACCATTTCCATCGAAAGATAATAAAAATTTAATCTTTGCTGGTGGAAGAAGACGCTACATGAACAAATGGGACCTTAATACAGGTGAAGTAGAGAAAATTTCTCGTATGTATGGTCATGAGCAATTTCAAAGATCGATGGAATACTTTAAAATTTCTGCAAAAGGTACTTATATCGGTCTTACTGGTAGCAGTGGTTGGTGTAATATATTGAATGGTTTGACAGGTCAGTGGATTAAGGGCTTCAAGATTGAAGGAACTATTGTGGACTTTGAATTTGCTAATGATGAATCGTTTATAATTGTTATCAATTCTGCCGGTGAAGTTTGGGAATTTGAATTATCTAATGATAACACATCAAAATCCGAATCAAAGAAAGAACCAAGACATCATAATAAAATCATAAGAAGATGGCAAGATGATAGTGGTACTGGTATAACAAAAATTAAACTTGGTGGCCCTAAAAATCGTTGGTTGGCAATTGGTACTAATAATGGTATTGTCAACATATACGACCGTAATTCTTTCAAGGATGGAAGTAATCCTAAGCCTATAAAAACTGTCGAGAACTTGGTTACGTCTATTTCTTCCTTAAGCTTTACTCCTGATGGCCAGATATTATGTGTTGCTTCTAGAGCTAAAAGAGATGCGTTAAGATTAGTCCATTTACCATCTTGTTCGGTGTATTCCAATTGGCCTACTAGTGGTACTCCTTTAGGTAGGGTTACAGCTGTCACCTTTTCCCCAAACAATGAAATGTTGGCTATTGGTAACGAAGGTGGTAAAGTTACATTATGGAGACTTAATCATTATTAGGCTTTTACGTAATTTTTTGTAAATTAATTAAATTAATAGAACACTCTGCATTTAAACAATTTTTTAAAACCGTACAAAAACAACTATATCAGTTTGAATTATATTAAATGACCCCAACAGTACAACAATTCTTCAGAATGCCTCTACTCCTTTGTAACTATTAGGATATTTTGCAGCAATTCTATTGTGCACTTTTAGGATTCAAAACCTATCTAATATATAAACAAAATGTTACAATATAATTGCATAGTCTCCTGGATAGTCGTCTAACTGTATTTAAGCAATCACTTAAAGTCTAATCAACAACCAAAGGAAGTATTGGCTTAACTGTCTAGTATAACCATTATCACGTGTTGAAATCTGCCATTTTATCGTGCCACGAAAAATCTATTTCAGTTTCCTCATAATAAGAATCCATATTAAACTGTTACCTTAGATAAAACTTCATTAAACTTCATTAACATATTAATTAAAATGGCTGTTTTAGGTAAACCGTAAGTTATAATGCAATAAAAAAATTCTTAGAGGAATTAAATACTAACTTACCAATAGAAAGGGACATAATCGTTACCGTGATCCAAAGACATTTGAAATGACTCCAGCTTTGTTGAGAGTTAGAGCACCATATTTTGTTAGAAATATGATTAGTTTGTTCGTGGTTTCTTCGATCCCAATAGGTGTTTATTGGTACACATTTAATGTTTTGAGTAAAGATGAATTTAGTGATATTCCAATTCCTCCAATTGCTGATGATGAATTAGCTAAGTTGAAGAAAGAATATGAAGACAAGAAAAATTCGTCTTGAACTAAGAAAGAGTTAACGAAGAATATAGTTTATAATGGTTAAAGGTGGGAATTCTTGTACATACTTAATTCTAATTTACAAATGAGATATAATTAATAAAATATATATTTAAATGCAAACCTTCCTCAGTAAAATGACACCAGGAAAGCTAATGGTGCGTATTATATGCAAAGTTGGTGTCATCATCTGTACTTGATCTTGACTCTACTTGGTATCCAGTTTCTGAACTGGATGACACTTTTTCGAATTTATCGTTATCTCTATCACTACTTTCTTCATGTTCCGAATCAGGGCCATACATTGAAACACCTCTTAATGGATACGGTATGTGTGTTGAGTTCGAATGAGTTATCGAATATGGTTCTAACTCAGATTTTGCTGGACTATAGTAGCCTAAAGAAGACTGAGACTGTTGTTTTCCAGTCGTTCTAGATGGATGATAAGACGTATCAGTTAGCGAACTGTTGGAAGACCTCCTTTGCGCTAATGGCTGCGACTTATCAAATGAATCGTTCAAACTTATAGCTGCGTCGTCATCAAATGGGTCCTTTTCCGTAGGTGGTTTCTTTCTACTTGGTGCATTTGCAGATCTAGTAAATATCAAATTATCTCTGCTTGTCATCTTATTATTATCATCAAATGGGTTTGTAAAAGAGTAGTTGGAATCGTTGGTATTATATGCTCTTTGAAGATTTGATGGAATATACGATTGGGGGACTGAAGGCCTGACGACATGGTATTGTGAAGAAAGGTCATCAAGCGGCAAAGATTCATATGTATGTGTAGCGCCTTTATTGAATAATTTATAATTATCATTGTAACGATAACCAGAATTTACTTCGTGTATAGCCGAAGGTACAGGTATATTTCTCGAATTTTGATGGCCAGCAGTTCGACTCATATCTTCAGGTTTATAATCAAAGTCAAAAGTAGTAGTCGAAGATGAAAGTAAGGGGTTTGTATTAATATCTTTGATATCCACAATACCTTCTTCAAGTAACGTCTTCTTTGACTTATGATTCTTAAGCACCAAGACCCTTACATTTTCATTCACCACATCACAACAGTACTTTTTCAATGATTTATAGTTCCTTTTACGCAATTTAACCATTACGGGAATGTACAAAATCATCCCTAACAAAAACTTGAAAAAGAAAATGGACCAAATGGCAAACGAGAGACACATGAATGATAAAATAATCGACAATCTTAAATTGCTAGTGGCTATTTTTTTAATGTTCCGGATAATATCGTTCAGTATATCACCGTCTGTCGCATAGTATCGTAAGGTTAAGATATTGATAACTTGTCTTGGTGTATCAGCTACTAGGATTTGTAGAGCATGGTCCAACTCATCGTAGCTTAGAAAGCAAGCCCAATCAAAGAAATTGTCCTGTTCGATTTGGTGAAACAAGCAGTGATAATTATACGACCTGATAATGTAAAGCAAACGGGCAATCCAGTTCACATAAGTAAGTGCAATATTCTTGGTACGAAACGTATGAATCGCCCAAATCCAATGGTAAATTAGCAATAAAAATTGAAATATAATACACCCCGTAAATATCCATTTAGCTACGGAATACGCGTATGGCTTGTAGTCGTCATTGGACCACCTATGAAACACCAATATATTCAAGCACGTATAGATATCGACCGCAAGCAAAACCCATGATAGCATCATTAATATCCAAATAAACATAAACGAAAATACTGTAGACGCCTTTGTATTATGAAACTTGTCTATATTTATTAAATCAAATGTAGAATCATCTAAGTCATATTTATCGATCTCTTTATGTGGATCAAAATGACCTTGGACGTAATTAGAATCATTTTGACCCATTTTTAACAATTTTGACTTGTAGTCCTTGTAATACTAGTCGTAATAGTTATAAATTTCAATTTTTAGTCAATATGAACATATATAGCTATTAGTGTACGGCAATCGTGAAAATCTGTTTGACTATCGTGTAATTCTAGATGGAATGTGTCTGAGAAAAATTAGTTATTTTTAAACATTTTCTTTACAAATCGCTACGCCACAACACCATGCAAGATGGATAATATACAAGGATACTCAAGTGAAAATGATAGCGACAATAGTGCAAAAAATACTGATGTGACCCAATTGAAGTCATTGAAAGTGTTTAATAACGAAAAATATAAGAAAAATAAAATCATACTACAACAACCATTACAAATAGATTTTCGGGAAAATAATCCAGAAAGAAATGATGGAGAAACTTCTGATGCAAATGATGAGATAGATGTAAAAGACTCACAAGATACGAAAAAGGATTTAGACAAATCTGAGTTGATTAAACCAAAAATGACGGAATTCAACACAAGTGAATTCTATGAGGAAAATACGAAAAACCAAGAGAAGTATGAAGGTCAACTGAAATCCAATCAGCCTTTGAAACAACTTTCAAACATACGACTGCATCAATTATCGAATATTATCAAATTAGGTCAGGCCAATGAAGCGAAACTACACGAATTACACAAGGGGAGTAAGGTACACAAGCCAAAAACACTGAGAAATAAAAAATAATTTATTAATAGGAATCGTAGATTCTATACATATGACAAACGATTATATACACTGGGGTAACTATTGTTCATATTTTTTCAACAATTTAGTCGCCTCTTCTTTAAGATCCTCTTGATCACTGTTTGAGAGGTTTTCAAGAATATTTATGCATGCCAGTTTTACGGGAGGTCTGTACATGATTAAGAATTGTAGTGATAAAAATCCGATCTTAGATCTAACTGGATCAAAACACAATGATTTAATTCTCGAGACCAAATCTTCATCTAAGTAAGGCAAGTCAGATAATAATCTGATAAAGATTTTTTTATCATTTGGTTCCAAAAATGGAATTAAAGAGTCTAAAACTTTACCAGTCCATTTATTGTAAGTTGGAGTTGGAACTTCTATAGCATCAATTTCCTTATTAACTCTTTCACTAACTGCATCATTTTCAATAGGATTTGATTCGTATTCTTTCATATATTTTTCTGTTAATTGTTTGTGCAACATGTCCTCATTAAAAACCTTCTCACTGTACCACTCTTCATTAAGCCATTGGATGATCAAGTCTATCCTTGCGTGAACATTATCAAGGAAATGGTCAAAGATAGATTGTCTTATTATATCACTCAATTCTTCATTTTGAGCAACATCAGTGCTTACATCATTAGCATTTTCTGAATCTAGAACTGACTTTGTAGAATCAACTGTCCTCATACCACGAGTGGCTAATCTTGTCAATAATAAGAACCACGAATCTTTTTTCCATGCTTTGATAGCAATCTTTGTTAATTCTTTGTTCACAGTATCTTTACCTCCTAATTCTTGTTTTTCTTCGACATTAGATACATTTTTGTCTGCCAATTTGAAAAAGTTTTTAATAATCAAATTGATATGTTCTTTTTTGTCTTGATAAGAAAGGTCCTTTGGTGGTGGTAAGGTGTAGTTCGTTTCCGGGCCATAGTCATCACCATTATCATTATCTTCGTCATCATATTCTCTTTCCTGTTCATTCTTAATCTCGATAGGCGCAAAGTTAGCCACCGCATACTTATATCTCTCACCGATAATATCCAACGCTTTGGTTAACTTATTACTGCTTACCTTATTAAGAGATGCTAATGCCATTGATATCAACATGTTCTGTGGTAATGTTGAAAGATCAAAATTATTTAACTCGTTGGTTGAGTCAGTTAGGCAATACAAGCTTTTGTAGTCGTTTGTTTTGCACCTTTTCGAAGGATTAACAAATCCGTCAAATTTACGTTTTTTGATGTTTGAATCTTCTGGTGATGGCAGTAATACGTTTTTCTTTCTAATCTCGTCACCACGATTTACCAAGAGAGTTAATTTTTTGTTTAATGATGAGGTGTAATTAGAAGGTACTAGCTGGTTTCTCAATAAATGGTTTAAGAAAATTCTCATACATCTATCAACATATTTCTTAGATAGCTTGTACTCGTCAACAGTTTGATAATTTGACTGTAATTTTGTATTGGTGTCAAAATTTTCTATAACATTCAACATTTTTGAGATAAACTGGGGTTTTCTTCTTGCTAGAACTGAAAAATGGTTAAATACTGCACTGACCATTGGAGGTATGAGTATATCGTTGGTAAGAACTTTCAACACTACGTCCACTAGGGCATATGCTTCTGCCTCTATTGACTGTTTGATGAGCGTATGATTTGGTTGGACTTGTGACAAAGAAAAGCTGGTTATATTGGAAGGGGATTTGGATTGATAGTCAATCACTAGCATCACAAATTTTAAAGTTTCCAACTTAGAATCTATGCTGCGTACCATGTCGTGTTCTTCGTCGTCAGACGGCGTGAGAGGAAATGTGCTCTGAAACTTGTTTGTTAATTTATTCTTCAATTCATTCAATTTTTGCCATACGTCACCACATCCATCGTTTTCAGCAACGTAGCGATATACTAACCTGAATATTACTATCGACGTATCAATGCATTCTCTAAATATATCCGCATCTCGAATATCTGTCAAAACTATTAAACTATCGATCGAGTCTATTGCCAAATCAACTTTATCGGCCTTGCTTAACACTGTTTCATCAGCCAAAAATGATTCCTTAAAAAACTTAGAACACCATCTTTGAATCTGTATATCTGGATTGCTTGCAAAGGGCAAGATTTGTCTTAACACCTGTGGAAATGTTTCTTTACTTGAAAATGCCAAATTACGGGCTTGATTCAATTGTTCAATGATTGCATTACTAGGTGTACTCGTCATATTCTTTATCTTCGTGTTTTTTTCCCTAAATCAACAATTGCCTCGTCAGCTACTGTTCTGTGCTAAGCGTGAAAAAGAAAATTTATTGCCTGCAATTTCGGAAAAATCGTCTAAAAAAGAAAAAATGTTATAGAACGTAACTCAGAGATCGTCTACTTGATATTAATCTATCAATTAACTGCAGATGTGGTTGTATTAACTTGCCTGTTTACTGTTAACGGTCTAAACATTTTCTTGATGGCTAGTTTCTTCACCAAATTATTTGATGGTTACCCGGATATTCTATTTTCATCTTATATACAATCATTACCAAAAAAATTTATATAACCGTTAGATAAGGCTATTAATCTCTTGATAAACGAGAATTTTGATAGTAGTGTTAGCTTATCGTGCTTCGGCTGATTCAACTCAGATAAAGACTACTACTAAGAATTTGAGGTTGTTGCTATGACTTCAACGGGATTACCTTCAGCTATTCCTATTCAGCCACAAACCACTAACTCCACACCACCGGAGATACCACAACTTCCCAGATTGATTCGGATAGAGAATAAAGATATGAGTCCAATGGGCAAGAATAATGAAATATCGAGTAATAAGAACGAATATAAGACCAGGGCAGTATCGATGGAGAACAAGCCAGTGCCGGCATTGGCACGGATGAGTAAGCGATCATCATCTGCATCTAACGATCTTTTATACGAAAGGGATAGATTCAAGGCTAGGCTTCAGACACTTAATACTAAAGGAAATAATATACAGAAAGCTAATGAGCATGAGGACGTTATAGATTCGGATAATTGTAGTGTTGTGGACGAAAACTGTGAAGTGTGTGACGGAATAATAGGGACAAAAACCACCAAATTGAATGTGGAATCAGACCAAGAGTACATGAAGAGTTATGAGTCTGAAGTAGGTTTATCTCCACTAGATAGTGGTTCCAAATTTTATAAGGAGGACTTAAGGAAGGTACAGCTTCTTGAGGGGATACATACCAAAATTCTGATTAAATCTATTACATACGGGCAATTGCAATATGTGTTTAATTGGTACTTCAATAGACCACTTCCACCTACTAAGGAAATGTTTCCATGGCTCCATGGAATTCACAAGGAGAATTTTGCTCAAAGGCAATATTTTATTAGTCAACAAAATGGATATTCATTGGGTAGTTTTGATCAGGCCAGGCCATCAAGTGCAAGGTTTCTAATGTGTATCAACTCCTCGTCTGATAGTTTATCAGGAATGCCATTGCTTAAAAATACGGTTAAACTTAATGAAATATTACAGCCTATTGATATCTCGAAAGCAGAGGTTTCAGACTTAATATTGGACATTGTTAATAAGATATTTATCGACGAGGACAAGAAAACTTTAGACGAGTTACTAAAGATATTTTGTGGAGATTGCATGAGCATTGGCCATCTCCCATTCTTTCTTGATTTGGACCCAGATTCAGGTGTCTCGTTGAGGAATTTTCATATTCAAGTCGCTAAGCTGGCCATTTGCTCTGACTTTGTTGTTTACTGTTTCCATAAAGATCATAGTACTGATGGTTGTCGTTGTGGTGCTATTTCCCGAATCATGTGGCTAACTCAAATATATAGTGCTTACCGAGATGGTCAAAAAGAGTCGACATATAAAGTTTTCGTTCCTGATGACGTACAATTCATAGACAATATAATACTGAACGAAATGGAGTACACAAAATTTGAAGGATTGTTTACATTCAAGCCTAATAATGCTCTTCTAGCATCTTCTCTAGATTCAAACAAAAAAACGCAATTAAACTTCAAATTGGACGCGTTTAAATCTAATACCTTGTCCATATGGGATAATGATTATCAAATTAAGGAAAAAATTGAGACCACAAGAATGTCGGCTGCTACGAAAATAAATAAGAATGTATGGGTTGGTAACATATGGGACCATCAAATAATGTTATTTCAATTACTGAGAAGTTCAGAGAGTTTAGAAGTTATTTTTGATACTTCAGGCGCTGCTAAGGATATATATTGTGATCCTAATAATTCAATAATCACAAAAGACACAACTAAATCCAATGACATTTTTTCTTATTTGCCAAAACCAAAGGCTAATTGGCGCTTATTTATCCACTGTCATAATGATGCTTCGTTTCCAGACCTACCAACACTTTCCTCGTTGCTATTTAAATATACTATTTCTACTCATCACTCAATAGATCAAGAGTTTCATACCTTAGAGTTCCCACCTTCAGGGTCAATAGGACTAGGGGATTGTCGCAAAGATGCGTTGATGTCGATTGTGAATACTTGCAAATTACTTTACTTATACTCATCATCAACCTCATATGATACAGATGTTTTGAGCTCATTAATTTATTGCTCTGATGGATATACAGAGCTGTCATTATTGGTCTTGTGCTATTTAATGTATTCCAAAAATATTGAGCTAGACCAGGCAATACTCGATTTGCACTTAGATTACGGCAGGCCGTTTTATATTTTTAACACGGATGTAACAATATTGAAGAAATTACAAACTATTTTAAACAAATTCTCCCCTCATTCATTAGGAAGTTCCATAAATTGGCGGGAGTTAGAAACTATAACGAATCAAGAACTTAATGAATTATTTTTACCTCAAAGATCTAGACCTAACCAACCGATTGCCAGTAACCTAAGATTAGGTTATATCGTGAATGATTCAGACTCGGATTCTACTTCAGATGAGGGCGATGATGATTCAGATTGGGATGATGAGTTCTGCTCCCCTACGGACTGGGTGAAGGATGTTGAAGGTTCAATACCTTCACGAATCTTACCATATTTATATTTGGGATCTTTAAAGCACGCAAACAGCTTACCCTTACTTTCGAAGTTGGGAATTAAGAAAGTCATATCTGTTGGCGAACCGTTGTACTGGCTTAATGGATATAGGTTTCAAAAGAATAATAATGTCTCTATAGATGAATTGGATGGTGGAAATATTGAGAAGTATAACATCACACCATCGAATTCTCAGTCCAACGGTTGCTGCGTTGATACCGTATTGAAGGTTAATAACTTACAAGATGACGGCATCGATGAACTATCAGCTTCTTTACCAAGTATTCTCAGGTATATTGATAATGAATACAAAAAGTCAAATGGAAAAACTAAAATCTTGGTCCATTGTCGTGTTGGTGTTTCCAGATCAGCCACTGTGGTCATTGCAGAAGTGATGAAGAGATTAAATATTTCTTTGCCAAAAGCATACCTTTATGTGAGAGTTCGCCGATTGAATATCATAGTTCAACCAAACTTACGGTTTATGTATGAGTTATTCAAATGGGAAGAGGAAGAGAAGAGAAAAATGCTACAGAATAATGAATCTGATACTAATGTCGAAAACACTCAAGATACGCTACGTGAAATAGATTGGTTTGTTATGTGTCGTGAAATAATGAACTTAAATCTACCTTATTTAGTGAAGTAGCTAATACACATTCTTTCTATCTTATCTTTTTATCCTAATTTTATGTAGTAGGTTTTACATTTGTATGGTAGTTTGTAGAGCATTATGGTATTTACCCGCACACTAAAATTTTTGATCGGTCAACTTACGATCCTTAGATAATTCCAATAATTAGCCGGTTTGATAGTACTATTCATCAGAGTTTTTGACGATAAATTAACAGTTTATTACTCAATTGTACAGAAAAGATTCATTAACCTGCTTAAAGGTTCATAACTTGTTTAAATTATTTATCTTAATATTAGCTACATCTTGAAAGGAGAATAGAGGGCAAACAATTTTATAAGTTATCATATAAAGCAATAAGAAATTGCATTACAGTTAAATCGACTATAAATCATATTTGAATCTTTTATTCATATCGAAGTAATCAACTCAAGAATTACAATTGTCCCAATATAAGTGCATAATATATTTTGTAATATGTCATCCGACCAAACAGCTTCGAATCCATTATTGAGCGACCCATCGATAATACAAGTTCTCAAAGAAGATGGATCAAACAACGATAAATCGTCACCTGCATCGAACCAAGCAACATCTAGTGGATCAGTTGAACCTGGAAGTGCATTATCCAAACTATTAGACTCAGCCATTGCAAAAGCTGCTGAAGAGTCGACACCAGAATTTGAACCAAGATCAAGCAGCAATAGTCCAAAAACCCCGTTACCTACCATATCAAAATTATCAAAGAAAAGCTTTGAGCGTGTATATTCAATTGAGATTCTATTTGAGTTAAGAAACCTGCCATTCGTAAAAGATTATAGAGAAACAAACGAATTACCAGACAAAACCTTCTGGAGAGCTAAGTCTAAGTCACAAAATACTTCTAATGGAGCCAAAGATTATGGCCACAACTCAAAACATGGTAATAATAAAAATAAAAATACTTCCAATAAAAAACGTCAAGATTCTGCTTCTAACTGGGAACGTAAACCAGGATTCCTAAAAACTGCTGATTTGGATTCATTATCCGAAGACAAAATTTCTCAATTATTAGGAGAACCTACGGAAGAAATTGAACCAGAATGGGAAAGTGCTGACTTGAACGATGAATTAAATCTTAATATGGGTCAGACAGTCGAAGACTTTGAGAAATGGAAAAGTAACATGAGGTCCGAGGAGAGGCGTAGAAATGGTGAAATAGTGGAGGAGAGTGCTGATTTAAACGCAGAGAAGAGCGGTAATGAAGTAGATTACTTTTTTTCTTTTGTCAAGCCAAAAACTCAATCAGTTGATTCTACTGCTTCATCTTTAAAAGCCCCAAGCTCGGGAGTATCTACACCTACTGTTGCAAATTCAGAGCCTTCTGCTAAGAGCTCGAGATTTTCTTCGTTTTTTAATGCTCCATCGACAGAGAATCACCCTCCATTAAGCAGGCCAGATCAAGGTCAATCGCACAATTTGCCAGTTCAGCATCACACTCAAGGTAGGGGTCTTTCTCAATCGCACATATTACCTGGTAAGGGTGACCAAGGTTATTCAAGGTTTTTATCTATGATGAATAATCCAAATGAAAGTAATCAAGCTTCACCTCAGTCTTTACCACATTCTTTGCCACCTCAAATATCTCCACAGAAGGAAATTTTACAAGAGTCCAAGAACCAAATACCAGGACAACCGATTAGCAATGACAGTTTCTTTATGTCTTTATTAAATAAAAAAGAAGGACCCAATGGAAGTAACACATCAAGTCCAAATTTATTTGCAAGCACTATCCAAGGACAGCAAAAAGCTAAAATTTCTTCGCCTGATATTAAGCAATCTCCATTAACTTCAAATGTTCAACCTCAGATGCAACCACAACAAATTCCTGGTCCAAAACAACAAAACATGAACTTACCTCCAGGTCAACAAATGAATCGACAGCAGGTACCTCCTCAACAGATGCCCCCACAGCAAATGCCTCCATGGATGAGACAGTTTCATGGGGGACCAAACGGTCCTCCTGGTGTTAATGGACCTAACGATTCACGTGGGGCACCAGCAACTGGTGCTAATGGCTCTAACGCTCCACCACCCCCTCATCTTCAGTACCCTCCAAATATGGTACCTCCTCCTAAAATGTTCCCACCGGGGTTTATGCCTCCACCGGGAATGCCGATGCCGTCCCAATTTTCCAATGGGCGTAATGGTCCAATGCCACCACCTCCTGGAAATCCCCATTACATGGGGTTCCCACCAGGAATGCCACCACCACCACCAGGAATGGGTATGCCACCTTTACAACAGTCTGGTGGGTTTGACCAAAGAAATCAGCCTTCGCCACGCAGGTAGGTGAAACCAAAATGTTGCACTTTTTATTCTACAGTACGCGTAAATATCGATATTTAGTATCTACTATATAAAATAAGTGTAATTATAAAACTTTTTTTATTTGTAAGCATAAGTTCAATAATTGAATATGTTCATCGGTACCATTATTTAATTTTCTGTCAGTTTCGAATAATATCTTTGCAATTTTATTTTTAGTTGATGAATTCATCGAATCGTCCAATATGAATTTGTCATGCAACTGATCTACGATCTGCTGGGCGCTCCAACCTTGTAAGACTATCTCCTCGACTTTTTGTAATATGGCCTTTGTATCCAAGGACTTAATGGCACTTAGAACTTGGTCTAACGAAGCTTCTGGTAATACGCCTGCGATTTCTTGTATAGAATCTTTAGTAATTTTACTTTTCGCTTCAGCATCAACCATTTCGACGTCACCATTTTCATCAACTCTATTATTAAACGAGGCATGTAGTCTAGCTGCAGATTGCAAGTATGTAATGGCTTTTCTTAAGTCACCATTAGAAATTTTCAACACTTCTTCGAGGACATCTTCGTTATCCAAAGTAATATCTTCTTGATCCACTATATATTTTAAACGGTTCAAAGCATTGTTATTATTTAACAATCTGAATCTGAATTTAGAGCACCTGGATGCAAGAGGATCAATTATACGTGTGATATAGTTACAAATAAGACAGAATCTGGTCACACCAGAATAATTCTCCATAGTTCTTCTTAATGCTGATTGTGCATCATTCGTCATTGAATCTGCTTCATCAAGGATAATAATTTTGTACGGTGGACATGGGTAGTTTTCCAAATCTTCTTTGGAAGGATTGGATATTGTTAATCTAGCAAAATTCTTTATTTTTTGTCTTACAATTGAAATACCTCTCTCGTCAGATGCATTCAATTCTAGCACTCTCGATTTATACAAATGAGGCCCATACAATTGCTTGGAAAGAGCTAATATTGTAGATGTCTTACCTGTACCTGGTGGACCATAGAACAACATATGTGGCAAATTGGCCGATTGAAGTGTCTTCTTCAAAATCTTAACAGCATGGTCTTGCGATGCAACATCATCTAAATTTTTTGGACGGTACTTTTCAACCCAAGGAGTATGGTGCAACCTTTCTTGCTCATACATTTCAGTTCTCTGGGCCTTACCCATCAACATAGAAGTCATTCTTACTGTCTAATTGATTAAATTGTATATTAATGTGTCTATTAGTATGCTAAACAACCTGAGTTTTTAAAATTACTTTTAACGCGTATAAATTATACACGTAAAAATAATACATATTAAAAGAATGAATTTATCGAATTATGTATTATTAATATTAGAGATAGCGATTAATGCAGAGCTGGAATGATGATATACGGTATATAAATATATATTAGTAGATTAAAAAGATGGGAAGCAGATTATTGAACACCAATAACCGATAATTCCAAAGTCCAGACTCTTCTAATGTGTGCTTTAACTGTCATAACCTTTTGGTTAGGCAAAATGTTTGTTACATCAACATCTATAGTTTCATTCGACCACCAGCATTTTCTAGCTGGCTTTCTCCAAAACAATAAAAGTTTAGTTTGATTCGAGTTTGTATTCTTTCTGGTCCTGGATAATGATCTGGAAGCAGCCCGCGATGCGCTGGAAGCTAAGTTTGCGATACGAGACCTTGACTTTCTTGAAGCAAGAGAAGCTTCAGATGGTATTGGATCCAATGATGGTGACTCGGGGACTTCGGGCTCATCTGGTCTCAAACGAACCAACAGCAAAGACAGAATAACACATTTACTAGGTTCTGGCGACCTACTGCCCCATTTTCCGGTTGGCTCGAATCCACTAGAACATAACATGTCGAACAAATGCTGTTCAGCAGGACCCAAGTTTTGCTCTATAGAAGGAGAAAGCGATGGGTCGTAGCCTAAACCACTAAATATCATCTTATTTTTTGTCAAAATTGCCGATACTTGTAATTTGATGTGTCTTATTTGCTCTGCGTTAAGACCTGCAATTGGGGGAATAACATAGTAGTCAAGATCTTCTCTCAAGACTATAATTGCAGGCTTACTTTGTAGCACATTGGCTCCTGTATCCTGCTGTGAAAAGCGTCCGAAACCACTAACTTGAGGCGATACAGGGGGCATTTCCTGTAAATCACGCTGAGCCTGGCCAAAAGTGTCAATAATATATTGAAAGCAATCAGGCTCAAAATTAACATACACGATATCTTCCTCTGTCAAATTTGTAATTACTTGGCCATATTCATCCAAAAATACACCATTGGGGAATAAACATAATAATATGCTCTCCGGTAAGCTCATTAATTCATCTCTGGTTATTGTGAATTTTGTACCTCTAATATTCAAATGTATAGTAGAGTCGTAGTCTATGTTATCCCCTTCCTCATATGCTTGTTGCGGAACAGGTGGGTACGAGTCTTGGGATACCTGAGTGATTATATTTTCGGTCATTGTATTTCCTTTTGGCAATGCTTGTATTGATTGAAGGATCGTTTAAAAATAAGAATTCTAATAATTCAAAAGGAAGTGTTGTTTTTCAGGTTACCAGCACCTTATACTAGTTTATTATTATTTAATGATGGTTTATCGTACTTAAATTATACTGATAAATATTATATATGTTTGCTAACCGAAGTGACTAACCAAACGTTTGTGTATTGAAAAATTTATTTTGAACGACATGCGACATTTGATTAAAGTGTATAGTAAGACTTCCAAAGTTGCAATATAACAGTCCAAATTAGTTAGATATGTCTTCTAAATGCAATGGGGACTGTTCTTGTGCTGGTAAGGTAGACATGGAAAATTCTGATAAAAGAGAAACAGCCGAAAATCAAACCAATGACATTGATGATGTATGGGGTGATGATGACATAGAAGAGCTAGATAATACGACTGCAGATATCAAAAGAATGCATTCAAAACAGGGATACTTAGATGGTATCACTAACGCCAAAGAATCAAGCCTTCAAGATGGATTTGACGACCTGTTTCCAAAAGGTGCGGAATTAGGTATTATCGTGGGGAACATATTGGGATCATTGATTTCTTCTAATGATGAAGAACTATTCGAAAAGGCTAAAGCCGAACTTAATATTTCGCAGGTGTTGCACAAGAAATACTTCGACGAAGAGTTGGAGTTGAAGAGCAACTCTGAGCATGAATTGATTGCCAAGTGGCAAAATGTTGTGCAGAATTTGTAGACGAAGTAAAACTGTCCAAACATACATTTCATATAAATGATATATTATGGGGATACTATGAGAAAGATAATTTACGTAATATACAATGTTACCTCGATAGAGGCATATCATTGACAACTTCATTATTTAAGTTATCATGCAATTCAAATATTTTATCTTGGAATTTGTATCTACCTTTGCACCATTCGACCCACATTTCACTAATCAAATATTGCGTCTCTTGAAACATCAAGTATTCTTCCAAGACACAATCCTTGATTAGCCAGTCTTTGTTTAGTTGCTGAAATATTTCTTGCTTGTCATTAATTATGACCTGTCTTAATTTAGCTAGCTCGCTTCCTTTAATGTCAGCGTCATCGCTACTTAATTTATTGTATTTTTGCTCATTATCATGGATTCTGATTTGCAATTGCGTAATATTATTAGCCAGTAATTTCCTGGATCTTTCAAATAATTCTTGTAATGAATATAAATAATCAAGGTAATTTTTGAACTTTTCTAGCACTGATGTATTGATGGCGTAGCTTTCATCGATAAGTACTTGACTCGACTTATTAAAAAACCCTGACACACGATCCAAAGAGTCATTAATAGAATTCATATCATCTTTATTATTGTTACCAATTATACTGCTATCCTCTTCCGAATGAGGATAAAGAGATCCATTTAAAAGCAGAAATCCCTTAATCATTTCAACGAATTTTCCGTTATCATATGCAACCTGTTGTTGCCTTTTCTCATATCTTTCGACCAACATGACAATTTTGGTCCACAATTCGATTAGTTTTGTAACATTATTCTCGGCATTTTTCCAATTATTAAGAAATTCTTCACCAATGGTTGGCCAAATAGAATTAATAAACTCAGTCAGGATCTTACGACCTTTAAATTCCAAAGAATAGTCAATTTTGGCTTGCTTTTTCCATGTATTTAAATCAGTGGGAACACTCAAAAACGTAACCACTAAAGCATCTTGTCTCAAAATGGGATGCTTAACAATCTGATTTAAAAACCTGTAAAGACCCCGACGGCGTCTTTGTAGAAATTGAGAATCCGGGGAAGATCCTACTAATTGTAAATGATTAGTAAATGAAGTCTTGAAAACAAATAAGAAATTAAAATTACATACCAGAAAATTTCTTAGGGGGTAATCCAGGAATGACCCTAAATGGGTACTTTTTCAATAAGTATTCCAATAACCTAATTAAGTTAGTACAATGTGCTGACAAAAATCAAACTCAATTACATACCATACGAAGTCAGAATATCTTCTGATAACTTTCTTCATTCCTGCTGGCCCATGCATACCCAAGTTTAGATCATGGGATATAATGTAATTTATGTGCTTAAAAACCAATCCTTCCTTTTCAGGTACTTCCTTTATTTTGATGGTTTCCTTGGTATCAACTAATGGCGTAAAGGTATCTCTTATATCGTTGATATATTTGGTAATATGCGAATGGTCAATAGGTTGTTGGTCTCCACCTTCTAGATGACTTTTCTGTACAGCAGTATGATCGGTGAGTATAGGATCCGATAAAATACTTGCTTGGCCGCCTGCTTTTTGCTCTGATGCAGCCGTATGCCATTCATTCCCATCATTTTCGGTTAATCCGGTGTTTGCTAATTGAGCACCCAATGGATCTGTAATATCTTTAGTCCCTATATTGTCGCCTTTATTTATAAGTAAATGAACTACTTTGTCAGATAATTCAGGCAAATTATTGAGTCTCATTTGTAAGGTTACGTATTCGCCAGTTCCAGCTGCATCCAATTCCAATGCAATGAGCCCTAAAGTTCTTTCAAAATTGGCTTTTTCAGATGGTGGTAAGATGGCATGATCATATAATGTATTTAATATTTTTGAACTTTGATAGTTTGTTAAATAGCCAGCATCCACTAATTTATTAACCACTAATCTTTCCAAATCAGTCACTGTAGATATCTCTTCGGATAATTCAGAATACACTTTGCCATAAGATGCTGGGAATTCTCCTGAAATATCTGAATCTCCTTTATGTTCATGACTGAGCAATTGTGATGACGTTAAATATGTACTTCCTGAATCAAAACCTGGAATAGTAGGTGACCTTATATTATCATTGTCATTAGATGCCCATCCATTCTCCCATGGGTCTCCTGAACTGAACACACTGCCACTCATGCTATATATATGAGTATTATACTTCAGTATGCTTATATCAAATATAATATCAAAATAAGGGGATACGTATTTGAATTCGCCCTGATTTCGCTCTGAATTATTCTCGATCAATCAGACAAAATTGAAAATGTTCTACAATCAATAAACCCATACAATAATGCAATTGATACTATCAGTGATGAATTAATTGGTATATATGTTATATATTATATATGACATCTACGTATGCATGATTAAAATATTATTATGGACGAACATAGTCCAAAGTATTTACTCTTTTCCATATTTGACGAACAACTCTTTCCTGACTTTCTCTAGGAGTTTCAGCATCAGTGCCTTGACATGGTCTTATAGCCAAGTATAATCTTGAACCCAATGCAACCTCAGGAATTACATCAGGGTTTTCGGGTGGATTTCCAGTAGTAATTAAACCTTTTGCTTCATTTAAGATGGCCACTGCGCCGGCCACGTCCCATTCCCAGCATCCACCTTCCCACCAAATGTCGAATGCTCCAGTTGCAACAAAGCACAAATCTAAACTAGCGCTTCCCAAACTTCTGACTCCATGACAATAATCAGTAGCCATATTGATGAACGAATCAACCTTACGTTGAAGGTTCAGTCCTGGAGCATATCTTCTATCTTTTCCCCATTCACACAGGAATATACATCCCTTTGGCGCATTTTCAGGCAATGGAAGATTCTGTAATGGGAGTTTAACCTCCTTGTTAAGCCATGCACCACCTCCTGGGTATGCAGAATACGTCTGGTTCAAAAATGGAGCATGCACAACACCTACAACCGCTTTTCCTTCAACAGCAAAACCAATCGATACACACATCATAGGAAATAAGTGAACGTAATTCACTGTTCCATCTAAAGGATCTACAATCCATGTTGGATCATCATCGACAAGATATTTCTTTGTTTGCCCCGCGGAATATGTTTCTTCTCCAATGAACTTATGATGTGGATACTTAGCATTAATTTCACGTTTGATAAACTTCTCTACCCTTTCATCGGTCTCTGTGACTATGTCTACGGTATTCTTCTTCAATCTTATATTTTCATCTGCAGTTCTATTTTTTGATGCTTCCACCAACATCTTACCAGCTCTTTCTGCCACATCAATGGCGAATTCATATACTTCTTTGAGGTCCAATTGACTGGAATCTGCCATTTTTAATGCTATTAGAAGTACTGATCACTCCTTATATTGAATAGATCTTAGCCGTTGATAGAGCATTATGGAGTGTCGTGTGAGCCCATTTCTCCTCCTCGTTTTTGGTTAATGGTTTATCCAGAGGCATTCGGGTGCATTAGGAAAAGCATTCTGCAAAGAACGTAGAAAAGTTAAGCCGGTCAAATGAGATGGGGGATTCCGTAGTGGGTTATTAGTTTTACGATGAGCAACTTCCTATTCGTAGATTTATTATGGAATATTTATTATTAAAATTTATGTAGTATTGGGGGATACGTGGGGGTTAAAAGGAGTTCTATCTAAGTATATAGTTTTTCCCATAGTACAATGCAATCATTCTTGGTTGAGGCTCAATGTAATGATTAACCCGCCAGAAGTGTAGCCAAAAGTAGACACGATGGGGAGACCAAAATCGGTAGCAGCATTGTACGGATCGTTATGTATATGGGACATTCCAAATACTGACCTTATGAATAGGCATTGTCTATTGTATTCTAGTCTATTATTGACTTTTAATATGATTCTGGAAATAGATGATGATTGTAATGGGGACAACATAGAAGCAGAGATGTCGGAAGATGATGGTTGGGTGTTGTAGTAGTTCGAGTAGCCTAGGGTTTCGCAATTGTGTTTGAAGAGTGCTTGGGAGGACTGATCCATGTGAAAAGTTAAATCAGACCAGGAGAAAGGACGGCCAGTACATTCAGATGTGATGGAGGTGCTCATGGAGGCATACTCGATTTTAAAACTTGCAAGTATCTGTTTACCTAAGTATTGGTTGCAGAAGACCGTTTGTAAGTATAGTAATCCTCTTAAAGCATCGTCTGCAACAAGCTTACAACGCCCCGTGTGTTCTCTGAATGAGGCATTGAAAACTTCTAAAGATAAGTATCCTCTGTATCCATTGTTGTAAATCTTTGCAAGCATCCCCACTATGTTAGAATACTCACCTTGACCTGGGAAAACTCTATAGTTTCTAGCATATTCTATTATGGTGTTTAATTTGAGAATTGGGGCATCACAGTATTGAACAAAGAAGATTTTATCACCCATGTTATCAATAAGGTCAAGTGATGAGTTGTGAATGTTGATGTGGAAGGTATCCAAGCACAACCCAAAGTTTGGTCTGTTAACCTTTCTCACGATGTGACACAACTTATCCAATGTGAAAATGTGAGTCGCCCAACTCAAGTTCTCGTATGCAATACGGATGTTATATTTCGCAGCTAAGTCTGCTGCTGCTGTCAATTGTTGAATGATTGTAGATTCATCCAGCGAAATTTCAGATTCAGGTAAACAATTAGCACAGCACATCAAGAGGTCCGTATGGAGTTCCTTCATCACCTTGAATGTGCGCTCCAATTCTTCAAGTTTTTTTTGGAATTTACTTTCATCATCATACCCTTCTAAATCCCTGAATGGTTGTAATACGGTGATTTCAAGTTTTTTAGATTGACAGTATTGATATAACTCTTGAGGAGTAATCTCATCCAAATCTGGCGTCATGATTTCAATTCCATCAAAACCTGCACTTGCAACGGCATCAACCTTTTCCCAAATTGTTCCATTGAACGTTATAGTAGCCATAGATGTTTTATATGGAACAGACCTCTTTAATGCTTGTAAATTGTTTGCTCCATCGATAGATAATTCATCCTGGACAATTGCACTAATTATCTGTGTATCAAGTTGTTCCAAACTTAAGCTTGCTTTTATCTCAGTTGGAGTCGATGGTTTGCTCGTGCCAGGTGTGGGTATCTGTTGGTTTCCAATATAATCACTCATATTGCAAAATTATTATAGCTCAAATAATATTTTAGATGATTTTTAACAGGGCTATCCTACCTATTTAACTTAACACCGGGACATACATTTCACAGTCCAGGATAAATATTTATTTCTATTAGATACCCTTTTTACTTTGGGTATAAGCTTATCATCTTTCCGGATAAATAGTTTTCCGAGAACATTCGGCGTTCTTAACTATGAGATCGAAAGATTCTATTTGCCTGAATTTTATGTTCTGGCAATATGATTACCCCGTGACCTCTATTTGTAGATTGTAGATATTTGTGCAATGGCAGTTCTGGGGGCTCTATCTAGAGTGTTTCACCACGAGCTATAACCACTTCATAGAAAAGTACTAGCAGTAAAACATTTAGAGACATAATTAGCGTGTATGTCACGTGATCCAAAATATACTTAGCTTTCCCTTAATTATGTCCCAAACCTTAGTAACAGTATATATCGATATAACCAATATTAGACATGGATGACGTCAGAAAAAAGGTATATAACGTGTTGAACTACTTCCATACGGATGATAACTTCAATCGGGTTACATTCGGATTGAAGAGAAATGCCTTGTCGGCCCGCTTTGTCCGGTGGAGGTTTGCGGACTTGGTGCTATTGGGAGTGTTGTGTGTTTTATATATTATCACGTATAAGATAGAGCCATTTGAGAGACAGTTTTACATTAACGATCTTACGATATCTCATCCGTTTGCAGAATCCGAACGAGTAACAAATGGGGCATTGTTCTTCTATTCGGTGTGGGAGCCAATAATCATTATCGGGGTGATAGGACTAATCATGACGAAGCCCGAAAATAAGATCTACGTCACATACGTATCGATTCTTGGACTTTGTATATCTTGTTTTACTACTAGCGTTATTACTGACGTTCTTAAGAATGCCATCGGCAGGCACCGTCCTGATTTCCTTGCTCGTTGCGTTCCCAAGAGCGACGCACCTCTCAATGTAATGGTGTTTGCTAAGGATGTCTGCACCACCGAGAATCTCGAATTATTGAAGGATGGGTTTCGTACCACTCCTTCTGGCCATTCCAGTATCAGTTTTTCTGGTCTCGTGTACTTGTCATTGTGGTTAAGTGGTCAATTGGTAATCATGAACGAAAACCTGGGCTATTGGAGATCCATCGTTGCCTGGATTCCTACATTGCAATGTACATACATTGCTTTAAGTCGTACAGAAGACTACAGACATCATTTTGTCGATGTTATCATAGGAAGTGCTCTTGGTTTTGGTGTTGCTTGTTGGGCTTATCGCAGATTATTTCCGCGTATCACCCATCCAAAATCATATGAACCATATATTATTATTTCTGAAGATGAAGAAAATGACAATCCAGATACACACTATAATATAATCAACCAGGATGAATCTCTTAGTGTTTAGAGTAATTATTGTATATCATTCAATACATTTTAGCCTAGCCTCACATGACTGTTAGCGTATCAGTATTCTGTTTTGCGAGCATGTGAAAATTCGGTGTTGATAAAAAAAAGATTCCAAAGTATCAAAAAGTACTTACAGTAAATGTTTCAGTTGACTAATTAGATATGAAGCCGTCTGTATATTGCTTTGTATCCGGTGGAGAAGTGAATTTTGTTCCTATAAATACAAGTGAAGAAAATTTACGCTTCATCGATGAGCCAGAAAACGACCAGATCAACCATAAAAATGGCGAAGCTAATGCCGTTCCTCGAGAAATTAAAATGAAGATAAGAAATAAAAATCTATTATACAAACTCAATAATGCATCTTTCTCAGATTTGGATTCAGATTCACATCATGAAGGCTCCAATACGCCATCTTTACAGGTAGATTCATCGCCTGGCACATCACCAAGTCCACCCCCAATAAAGAATTCAAATGATACAAGTGGCATAAATAATCACTCCACACACGCCATGTACTTACCTGAGTATTATATTGACTTGGAGAGAAGTGAAGACAATGAGTATTGTGAGGTTAAGGGCCTTCTTTCGAAGATATTTCCTCATACATGGGTGGACGTAACCAAGATTCAAATCAAGAGAGTCACTGGTGGTATAACGAACATGCTTTTATCATGCACATATTCAGGAACAGATGATACAGTTCTTATGAGAGTATATGGAAATGGTACAAACCTTATAATAGATAGACATAGAGAGTTTGTGCTGCATTTGGTATTGAATTCTTTAGACTTGGCCCCAGCAGTTCATGCAAGATTCAGAAATGGCCTAGTTTATGGCTTCTTACCTGGACGATCTTTAGAAACTGAAGAACTACAATCTGAAGGGTTATATCCTTCGATTGCCCAACAGTTGGGTAATTGGCATAGTAAAGTGGATAGCAACGCTATTCAAAATGGGGTAGAAAGATTACGAAATTTTAGTGTAGAAATGAAAAGGAAATCAAAAGAGCATGGAAATAATTATGAGTCTGTTAAAAAGAAGATTAAAAAATCTAAAAAGCGTTTTATATCTAATGTGTGGGAATTAATCGAAGATTGGATCAACATTGTGCCTATAACTCCAGATTTAATTGCTTCTTTCAATGAAAATTCTGATAATCAAGTCACAGAGGAAAACATGAGAGAAATTATACAACAAGAATTCACATGGTTAAAATCAGTTACTGTATCCACGAAATCCCCTATTGTCACATCACATTGTGATCTTCTTTCGGGAAATGTTATTATCCAAAGTGATTTAGCAGCGGATAATAACTCATTCAAATTACCCCTACTTGATAAGAATCCTGTAAAATTCATTGATTATGAATATATGTTGCCAGCACCTAGAGCATTTGATATCGCAAATCACTTGAGTGAGTGGCAGGGGTTTGATTGCAAAAGAGAAGCTATCCCTAAAGCATCATTATCGAATCCAACTATGGTAAAATGGGTTAAAGGCTATCTCAATAATGAAAATGCTTCACAAGATGAAGTAAGTAGTTTAATAAACGAAATAGCTGGGTTCTATGGTATGCCAGGATTTTATTGGGGTGTCTGGGCCATGATTCAGAGTGAAATTTCTGATATTGACTTTAATTACGCTAAATATGGAAAATCAAGATTACAAGAATATTGGGATTGGAAGCTCGATTATTTGAAAAATATATAGTTTTTCGGGCAAAAAATATTAGAAATCATCAACATTATTATAGAATAGACATATATTGAATTCCATTTACAGTATACTAATAGAAGGCTATTTACCGTCACTATTTTTGTAGGTCAACAATACAAGTTTTATCTGTCTTAGATGAATGTAAAATAGCCCACTTTGTACCTTTCAGAGCTTCTTTCTTCAACGTATTATATATATTAGTTGCAAAGCTCTTAGGCAAATTATTGTTCGAGAAAATAACCTTTCTAAGCCATTCCTCGGGCTGGTTAAGTGAAGTTATCAGTATCATATCTAAAACTTCGTCTCTTGCATCGATGGTAATGATAGGCGAGTTTGCAACACTCTTTATTAACGATGCTGATGCAAGTTTTGAGTCATTCTCTATTTCCCACTTTTCCTTTTTATTATTTTTTCGTCCTCTAGGAGCAGCATTGGGTACTACCACAACTTTTTGATCAATATCTACTGTAAATATTGGTCCGCTTCTAATCAGTAATTTATCCGAGTCTGAGTCTTCATTATTCTCACTTTTTAAGCCCTCTCTTGTAGAATCTGTGGTAGTACTTCCCAGATTACTATCGGACTCATCATCATTATTTCTTTCCTCAATTTCACTCTGGAGAAACTGCACTAATTCCTCGTATTCTATATCTGATACCTTATTAGTGCTAACATTTTTGATTCTCAAAGGCTTAAACTTGCCAGCTGATCGTTTTTGTTTATTTTTTTGAATGGAATTAGGTTGTTTAATCAATACGACCCAATTTGCCCCGTCCATGTCTGTTTTATGTGCGATATCTTCTAATGATGTTGAAGTAAAGATGTCAGAACTAATATCATTGGCCCACAAGGATTTTACTATTTCATACCCTGAAAGTCGAATATAGCTTTCATTTAAGCTAGTGACCAAAACATCACATCTACTTTTCTTCCATTTTACCTTATTTAACTCTGAATTCTTGGACGATGTTTTTGATCTTCGATCCATATTTTTCATTAATAAAAACATAAAAGTAGACGTAAGAGAAAAGCCAACCACAAATGGAGTTGATGATTTTGTTACGTCCTTATTTGTTAATGATGATATCAAACCATCATACCTGCCCCCAGTAATCACTCTTGAAAACCTTCGGTTTTTATCAACTTGGTGAATAACCTGAAACATTATTCCATGTGAATAATACTTATTGTTGTAATTACTTAAAGGATTTAAATAAACAGGTGATTTAACCCCAAATTGCTTTAATATTGATAAAACTTCTTTTATATACGACAATGCTCTTTCTACTCTGACAAAGAGTGGTGAATCAAGCATAGCTTTCTCCAATTTCTGCTTTGCCTTTTCAGGCTCGGTAGTAAAATTGAACACGTCAATTAAATCCTTAGTGACGGTATGTGGCACATTAAAGTCTTCCCGTAAGTATCTCTTTATCTCTTCCGGACTTTTGTCAATCCCAAGTTGAGATAAAACTCCAATTACCTCATGACGTCTCTTATCTTCAATACCAATATTACCGAATGAAAAATTTATAACAGATGTGATAATATCAGAATGGTTAATCATAATTATACTACTAGAATTTTTGGCTTTAAAACAAGGAAAGGATTGCAATATTTCATCAACAACTTTTAAACATTCCGCGTCATTAACCTTTCTATTTGTAGCATCATGTGTGGTTATATCAAAATTAACAGCACTATATTTATCTGGAACTCCAGCGCCACGCAAATTAGGTCTATAAACGAATTCGTGGCGGAACATTTTGGGTATCGTCACATTGCATCTACTTAAAAATCTGGCTGTAGGCAAAATTAAATCAAAAGGTAAACTTAAAACAGATCCACTTCTATCCAATACCTCATAAACTAACTCGCGAGACTGGGCAGGTGATTTTGGAAGTAGTATATTTGAGTTAAAATCTTCGATTGCACCATGATTCTTAAATATCCTGAATAATTCTTCGATCATTTTACTAAAAAGTAAATAATCACTAATAGAATGATCTAAATGATGAATATGAGAACTTTTGCTATAGTTGTCGAACATTAAATCCTTGGCCAACAGGTAAGGCTGATTGAATAATGTTTCTCTTACTTGTTGCTGCCAGGGGGATGCAGGATCAGCTAAAGATTTAAGTGCCTCTTTAATAATATGATCTTGATGCTCTACTGGAAGCCACCCACTTTGCAACAATTCAATAGCACTAGGTCTATTTTTTGGATTATGATCTAATAATAACTTGATGATCTTCTTTTCTGTCCGGTACTTACTGTCAGTAAAATTTTGTGGGAAATCGACTGTCACTAATCTCAAGTTATTTAATATTCTAGCTCTTTCCATACCGGTAGCCAATGGATAGCACATCTCAAAAAAGATGATACCAAGAGAATACATATCAACTTTTTCATCATAATCTCCTGTTGCAACCTCATTTGCAGTATAAAAAACAGTACCGACAATGGTACTTAAGTCCTTATTTGAGGACTCCACCTGGTTATTAGTCAGAACAACAGAAGAGAACTGTGAATTCTTTGCCAAACCAAAATCCCCTACTTTAACATTATTCGATTTATCAATAAAAATATTCATAGGTTTTAAGTCTCTATGTATAAAACCTTCCCTATGAATGTATGATACAGCTTCCAATAGTTGTCTAAATAATCTCCAATACTCATTTGGATTTCCAGGTAAGCCTTGTTCTATCAAGTTAAGTAATGTATTGTTTTCACAAAATTCCATTTGAATATACAATATTGACTTTTGTTGACCATGAACTCTATTTTTTTCATTATCTGGTTTAGTAAAATTGGCCCTAGTTTGATGCGTACTAGATTCTGCTACAGAAGTCCCGCTTTCAGTATCTAGCAGTTCATCGTACTTGTCCGAATTACCTGTGGATCTTGCAAATTCAATTCTATCATCAAAATCATCATCATTGTCTTCATCCGAGTAATCATCAAATTCTATCTTAGGGTCAAATGAATTAGATATAAAATCTACTTGAAAGGAATTGTCATGATTCATCAAAAAAGATGAAGACCTAGTATTAAACGGACTTTCAAAATCATCTTCACTTTCTGTATCACTTTCATCGTCGGAGGTAAAGACACTTGGAGTTTCTTGAATCTCTTCTACCCATGTACCATAGTATCTTACGATATACTGATGATTAAGTCTAGCTAAAGAAAGCACTTCGCTTAGCAATGAATCTAGCTTATTAGCACGATGTTTTATCTTTTTTATCGCATAAAAAGTGCCCTCAATACGATTACGTGCCTTTACAACCTCTCCAAATCCACCTTTTCCCAATTTTCCAACTTCCTCGAAATCTCGTTCATATCTTCCCATATCTCTTTGATTACTGCTCATAGTGTTATCATTCAAAATATACGGGTGTTGGTTCTGATTTGAATAACGTCTGGTTGTATTTCCCATTATAGATAAATGATTGTATTGAGAAACTTGTGCATCCTTAGGATTGTTTTTGAGTGGTTTAGCATCAATCTGAAACTCCTCTATAGCACCCATTACATTATTTTCCTGGTCCTCCTCAACATCTTTATATGGATGCGTATAAGCAGTAGATCTCATATTCGTCATAATAGGACCATCGCGTAAGAATTTGACCGCGTTAAGTTCCAAAGGGCTGGGTCTTTTTGATATCTTTGGTTGCAACATTTTAGACAATAAATCATATACAAGACGAGCATAATTCTCTGCTCCAAAATAATCCTCAGCATTGAAATTTTCATAGAATTCTCCAGGTGTCCGATAGGTAGTAATCAATATATAATAGTTTAACATCACTCTTAAGAAGAGAACACCTAAGTCCCAAATATCTGTCTTCAGTTGATGGTTTTTAGAAGACTTTTTTAGCTCTGGTGCTATCCACGTTTCCGGAATAAGCGAATCCAAAAAGTTAGCTATATTCTGAGATTTATTCAATTCATTCGGATGTGATTCGAGCATGCTCAATAATCTAAAACCATACGAAGGATGACATAACTTGAGAATCTTCATGGAGTCTAGACCTCCAAACCGACTACTATTGTCATCGTATGCTGAACTATTAAAGTGTTCATTAGCGGAGTTTTGGTAATAATAGTCTATTTCAAGTTCAAAAACTGATACGGTCAAAGGGCATATTAATTTATGCACAAACCCTAAATTATGCAAATATTCTATACCTGGAAGTAATTGTATAAGCCATGTTCTTGCTAACGACCAATTTATAAATTCTGCAGTAGGTAAAATGTCTTGAAGTGAATCTGAGGCCGATGAAAATTCAGTTAACAATCTCACTTTCCATCCCTGGTCTTCATTTATATTTCTGTCTATTTGAAACCCGTATAGTTTGACAATATTATCATGGTTTAAATTCATGATTAACTGCAACTCGCTCTCAAGGTCCTGAATCTCTTTCTTCCCAAGGTCGGTCATCCAATACTTATTTTTCAAATCTATCTCTGTAAGTAAATATGACAATTCAATATTTTTTTTGTCTATCCTTTCTTGTACCTCTGGTGGTATATAAGGTTTGACGATATACTGTGAACTTATTGAAGATAGTAAGTCTCTTTTTCGATACTTGACAAAGCCCAGAACTGCTCTGAATTTGAATTTCGATTTACTTCCAGGAAACTGGCCCACAATTGGATTTTCAAAAACAAAATGAAGACTGGTATCTGTTGGTATAAGGTTTTTCTCATCCAACATATCTTTGGTAATTGCATCATCGCTCTCCGTTGCTCTTTGTTCATCTTCATTATATTCGCCCTGTATCATTAGTATTTGTTCACTTAATTCTTCAATTTGCTTCTTCTTCTCTTGCTCTTGTTCTTTTTGCTTCATATCTTCGAGCTTCTCAAGTTGAAGCCTTTCATTTTTTAGTCGCAACTCCCTCTCCTCCTCTAATGATAGCACTTTTTCTGTCGTTTGTTGAAAGTCATCCAACATATCCTTCACGTCACATATAATGGTAAATGACACTTCTTCCTCGGGATATTCCTTAATCAAATCTTTAATTCTTTTTTCTATGGCTTGTAATCTAGTTTTTAGAATGTTCTTGGGTTCTAAAATTTTAATCTTTGGTGGAGATAATGGATATGTGCTGGTGAACTCGATGTCTAATATTAATGATATAGTAGGTCTGTCAACACATTCTGAAGACAGTAACAGAATCTTGAAATGTGGGCTAGGCTTTTTATTCCAGACCAACCCTGATGGAGTAATATCTTCAAAGATATCCCCGTAAATGGATGCAATGCTATTTACTTCATCCTGCTGTCGACGTTCCAATGACAGAGATATAGACTCTTCTTTCATTTCCCAATGGAATTAAACTCTATGTCTTAGATTGTACAAGTAAAATTATATATAGATTAGGATCAAAATTTCGATCTGAGATGACTGCGTATTTATTTCGATAAGTCTAGCATCCCAATCACATTAACTTGTTCAGTGATTCTTTTTGCTTCTAAATGCCAGCAATTGACAATATCAGCACTGGTCCTGATACTATAAGATTATTGATAACTACAGATAATCATGTGGGGTATAATGAAAACGATCCGATACGAGGAGATGATTCATGGAAGACATTTGAAGAGATAACATCTATCGCTAAAGAAAAAGATGTTGACATGATATTACAAGGTGGTGATTTATTTCACATTAATAAGCCTTCTAAGAAATCTATGTACAATGTCATAAGATCCTTGAGGACTAATTGCTTAGGAGATCGACCTTGTGAATTGGAATTGTTAGGTGACCCATCTATGGCCTTGGGAAAGGATGTTGATACTGTAAATTATGAAGATCCTAATATAAACATTTCAGTTCCTGTGTTTGCAATCAGCGGTAATCATGACGATGCTACAGGTGAAGGATTCTTGCTGCCGCTTGATTTGCTATCTGCATCTGGATTGATAAACCATTTTGGAACGGTTCCAAATAACGAAGAAATTACGGTTTCGCCTTTGATATTTCAGAAGGGTGCCAGTAAATTAGCATTGTATGGTTTAGCTAATGTGAGGGATGAAAGGTTACATAGACTATTCAGAGATGGAAATGTGAAATTTTTGCGTCCAAATGGTCAAAATGATGAATGGTTTAATATACTTTGTGTTCATCAGAATCATGTTCCACATACAAGAACGTCCTATTTGCCCGAGCAGTTCCTACCTAACTTTTTGAACTTTGTCGTCTGGGGTCATGAGCATGAATGCATTCCAACACCTGTATTTAATCCTGATACAGGCTTTGATACTTTGCAACCAGGGTCTTCAGTAGCAACATCACTATGTGAAGCGGAAGCAGCTGAAAAAAATATTTTCATATTAAACATAAACAAGTCAAAGTACTCCATAGAAACTATAAAGCTCAAAACTGTCAGACCCTTCATTATGGATGAAGTATCTTTACTGAAGGAAAAGTTTGTTACTGGACCTGCTTCGAAGGATGATATTTCAAAATTTTTGACGTTTAAAATCGAAGAATTAATCAAGAAGGCCAAGCAAAATTTTATTGATTCGAATAGAGAATTATTCTCTTCGAACGATTTAGATCGTAATGATAATAAAATCCCATTACCATTGGTTCGATTACGTGTTGAGTACTCAGGTGATTATGAAGTTGAAAATCCTCGAAGATTCTCCAACAAATTTGTTGGAAAAATAGCAAATATCAATGATGTTGTTCATTTTTATAAGAAAAAGTCATATGAAAACAATAACTTGGTTAGTAAAAGCAAGTTTTCTGATAAGGGCATTACTCAGAATGGGGACGGAAATTCTAAGACTACAGAACTTCGATTGCAGGATATTATGAATGAATTTCTTCAGCAAGCAGAATTAAATCTTATTCCTGAAGATGGAATTAATAATGCAGTTAAAAAATTCTTGGAAAATGAAGATAAGAATATTATGAATCAGTATATCAAAAATGAAATATCTCAAGAGACAAAGATGTTCTTAGATATGGATATTGACGATGAAACTTTTCACAATGATGAACAAGACTCAAAGAAGGTCTTCAAATCTCTTTTAGCGCAGATAAAGAGAGAAAACACGCCACAAACAGAAATGAATACATGGCCAGATAAAGAAAATCTTACGTTGAAAGAAGATGTAAGTAACAAACACGTCAGTGAGGCTATAATAATTTCCGATAGTGAATCTGATCCTGGAATAGATTTATCTGAAACTAAGAAAAAAGTTCCCAAACGAAAATCGACTGCTCGCCGTACAAACGATGAAGTTATAGTTAGTGACGATAACGACAGTGAAAATTATGTTGACCATGTAATTAAGTCTAGTGATGATGAGGTAGCTAGCGATGAAAGTTTCGTCGAGACTAAACGCTCTACTCTGAAACCTAGTAAACGATCTAGCAATACCACTTCCCGAAGAGGGATTCGATCAACACGCGGGAGAACAAAGAAAAGTCAGCCTAAAGGAAAGGCTTCAAATGAAACAAAATCATCCAAACAAAATAATGAATCTAGATCTTTGTTGGATGATATTATGAGCATGGGGAGCTAATATTGCAAAAGTAAATATCGTATAGATTAATGTATGTACAAATTTCTAATCTAATCTATGGAAGCTGCTTCTGCGATCAATTCATCCATGTTGAAATCAGCATTACCACTAGTAAAATCTCTCAACAAAGCTAACTTTTTGTCATTTCCTTTAGCACTAGTGATTCCACCGTAGAAACGTTGGACGTTCAAAACTAATAACTGGGCTTCATCCATGGTTAAGGATGACTCTTTTTCGACTTGACCATTCATGAGAACAACATCCTTGGTTTCACTCAAATCCTGATGGAACATTAAAGTAGTATGAGGCTTGGCATATTCCTTGTGAAGCTTGTATTCAGCAACAGTTGTCAACATACAATGTGTGGTCTTAGGACCAACAAAGGACCACTGAACAAAATGCATTTCGTATCCATCTTCATCCTTAGGTAATGGTAAGATAAAACTAGGATTTTTAAATGCATTGGCATACATGGAAGCGAATTGCAAGTTATTCAAAAGTGCCACCATTGAACGTTCTGTATTTTGAAACCTGGCTCTCCAAATAAACTCTAACTCCTTTAAGGGTAAATCCTTTACTTTTTCAACATCCACATAAGAATTTAAGACTTTATATGGTGCTTGTGGTGTATTTTTGTCAATTGGAGATCTCACCTTAATGGTTTTATCATTATTCTTCTGAATTTCTAATGCCTGTCTTCTTTCATATTCTTCCAACTCCTTCAATGGATCAACGGCAGAAAATTCTTTCTTCTTCTTTTCAATATCATCCTTTAATTTATCCTTTAATTCGTCGACATCTTTCAATCCTAAAGCATTGGCCCTTTCCTTTAATTTGTCTTGGTATCTTTGAATAACGATATCTTTTGTATTCGAAGAATTAAATCTAATAAACCTGTTATTCTTAGCAAATGCCCTAGAACCTAAAGAGATTCTACTTGCTATTTTATTAACTATCATTGTATTAATCTATCCGAAATCTTTTTCAACCTTCAAAATCATTCACTTTTCGGCCGCTTCTCATTGTCACCAAAAATCAAAAAACCATTAGTGCTACACCAAAATATTTTCAATATATAAGTGAATCCTACTAACTATGTTTTAATGAAAAGTATATGTAAGTCCTATGTATTATTTATTTACTATTTTAACATATCTTATAAGACGTCTAAATTTTTCAAGAAATATATGGGCAAATTTCAAGAAACCAAAAAAATAAATGACAATTTGGCTCTTTATCAAATATCATATTCAAAAGATGAACTCATAGTATCTTTCATTTCTTATCAGAAATACCTTGTATTTCGTTATTTTCTTCCTCTGTTCCATAAATTTTCTTCTTGTATTCTTCTGGTGCATCTTTGGCATGGTGGCCAATCGTATCTCTCAAGCTCTCTGGAATATCATTAAACGCTAAATCTTCGGTCCCCGTAGCCACAGACTCTCCTTTAGCTTTAAGTACTTCCTCCAAGCTGAACTTGTTGTCCTTAAATATTTTCAAGTTGTCTGCTATCAAATGGCGGTTTTTGCAACCTGGACATTGAATTAGCACAGTTCCTTTTTGGTATGATTGCTTTGAAAAGGTATGAGACGAACGAGTATCACACTTTTTACATGTGAATGCAATCATAAGTTGAGGATCATCAACTTTGATCGATGCTGTATTAGAATTGCCATTTTTCAGATCCGATGATGAAAAACGCATGCTTTTAATTTGCGATGCAATAATCATCCTGTTAGAAGGAATTACTCTATTGGTAATAGGAGATCTCGAAAGAGGTCCTAATCTCCTTGCGAATACTCTTAAGCTTCTGTTAATCATATTTATTGTATCTTACTCTTTTCAGGCCGTAGTATAGAAGCTTCTCTTCAGTATTTCTAATCTAAATACCCAACCTGCAGTTAATCGTAAACTGTAAACATATAACCATTTTGCAATCGATGGGTAATAATGTACTTTGTACTATGTATTCGTATTAATCCATGCTATACTGGGGATGAGTGTATTCTATACAGATGTATAAAGTTTTAATATTTATATCTATGTTTTAAACAAAAGCTTTTCTTGTTTTTTCTTCATCTTTTGTTTTCTCTTATCAGTGATTAGTTCTTCAAACACATTGTCGGACTCAGGACTTTGAGGAGTAGAAGAAGAACCCCATTGAGTTGGATCGACATTTACCAGCTTCACTCTTGGGAAGACCTTCTTGGTTGATTTCTTTTCCAAAGCTGGGAATTTTGATTCTGACAAACTCAGGGAGCTAGCAGAGTGGGCTTTTCCAGTTGCAAGAATTGGATTAGGCAGATTAGATCTCGATTGGCCTAATGAAGGTAATGACGAGGCAGATGAGTTTTTATCTTTCAAATTACTAAGATAATTGGGTTTGTAACTTGGATCTGCTCCCAGGTTGATTGTGACAGGGGTGATTTTGTTACCTACCTTTCTCACAACCTTAGTATATCTAATTGGCTGATTTACCTTCACTTGAGGTGAGGTAGACTTTTTTGGTTTTGAAAGGGTAGGAAAATTGTCCGCACCAACCTTTCTGTTACCACCCCATGAATGAATGTTTGCAGTAGAACTTGGGGAAGCATAGCCACCCAAAACCGGGAATTGCTCTGCATCAGAGGCAATTTGTAGTTCATTTGAAATGGATTTCAAGTTCTTGTGTTGTTCAGAGTTCTTTGGAAAAATTTCCGACAATTCGTAGATTAACATACTGAGTTCTGATTTATCTCTTTTATCAAACAACACTTGGTATTCTTTTAAAACATCATTAGCGGTAATATTACCCGATTTATAGGCAGTATTAATTTTTAAAAACTCATTTATACTGGAAGTATTATAATGCAAATAATGTTTAGCTCTCTCTTCTAATCTCATTTTCTTGGTATCATATGAATCAATTTCCTCATTTGAATCATTGTTATTTTTGTTTCTTCTTCTATATTGTCCTGATGATGATGGTGCACTCACCGATCCATTGAATGTTGATAAAACCGATTGGAATTGGTTACCACTACTTCCCACAATAACTTTTCCGTTAGATCCGGTAAGCCCACCATGCTCCTTTAACATATGCGAGGTCAACTCTAAGTCCTCTCTGAAAACGATAAACTTTTTATCAAGACAACTTGGAACCGTGCATACATAATGATCCATCCTGAAATGAGTATACAACTCCTCATAGTTTTTATAATAATCCGCCGTTTTAGGCGTTACTTGGTCACAAATATGACATCTTTCATGCTTATCTCTAATATGGATATTCAACTCATCTTCTGAATAAAATCTTAATCCTCGACAATGCTTACATTCGGGATGTCCGCTGAATCCCTCTTCATCTCCTTCGGATTGATGCCTCTGCAATTGTTTATATGTGTATAGTTTCAATTCACACACAAATGCTTTCTTATTCTTCGAGCATATTAGACAATAATACTTGTTGTGCTCGGTTTTGACATGCTCAGAAAGAGCCTTGAATCCCAGGAACTTCTCATAACATCCGCCCACGTTGCACTTATAGTCCAATAATCCCAACGTATCATCATAAACATATTCGGCAGTAAAATCAACATTATGTTTCGAATCTGACTTTACTATGTCCGAGGATCCAAAATCCGTATATACCTTCTCTATTTGTTCCGAAAATATCACTCTCTCGTTATCTGACCTACACACCAAACACAATGTTTTGCCGTATAGTGCCCTCTGTCTGAAAGTACACATATGACATGTAGTATGATTACATGGTGGTATGGATGCATATTGTATCTTATTAGCACAAATTATACATTGTTCGTATTCTTCTAGTTCTTCTTCTTCTTCTTTAGATTCTGTTCCGTCTGGATTTTTAGGATTTTTTTTCCATCCTTTTCGATTCCTTTGTTGAGGTCTATCACCCCTATTTACTCGAGACTTCTTCGGAACTTCTGCCATTTGAAAGGTTTCGTTCCACAATGTTTCACCTACAAATACTGGCTAAATAGTCAACCACTAACCAATTTTCACCTGTCAGCAGCACACTCACTAAGAGATTAACTTACCCGGAATTTGAAATTTTCAACGTCAATTTCACAGCTATTTACACAAGATAAGAACTAGATCAGAAGATAAAACTATCAAATAGGTTCAGGAATCTGTAAAACATAGGGTTCAAACATTCTTTAATTCAAATTATTTATTTCTTAAATAAAAAAAATTGACATTCGTTAGAAAAATTATTAGGTAAATAAGTACATAAATACCTTCAGTATCAACAAACTCAGTAACAAAACAAGAAATTCAAATATGTTTAATGTCAGTGCCACTTTGAACGTGTCTAGGTTGCTTTCGAATCCCAAACTTTGTTTGCCCCATCTTTCGGTCAAATCGTTTGATAATTTACCAATTCCGTTTGAAATTCCTGGACATGATGGTGTGCAGATTAAAGGTGTTGTTATAGACAAGGACAATTGTTTTGCTAAAGACCGTGACGATAAGGTCTGGCCAGCTTATTCTGTAAGTACAATATTTCAAAACTTTTTTTCATAGTTGAAGTCCGTGACATTCTAACAAATATAGGAAACGTGGAAAAGGTTAACAGAAACATATCCTGCGGAGCATTTGCTTATAGTAAGTAATTCTGCAGGAACTAATGATGATACTAATTATGAACAAGCTTCTAAGTTAGAAAAAGATACTGGAGTCACAGTATTGAGACATCCCACCAAAAAACCAGGGTGTCACAATGAAATACGAAGCTACTTCAAGAAACAAGGCATCACTAAAGCTAGTGAAATTGTAGTTATTGGAGATAGGTTATTCACTGATATGCTTATGGCTAATATGATGGGATCATGGGGTATCTGGTTAAGTGAAGGAGTTGAATTGTCGCAAAAGGTTTTCCCAAAGTTCGAGAGAAATTTATATAACAGGCTAGTCACTCTGAAGAAAACTCCAACCAAGCCTCCAACACCATCTCTGAAATAACCAGCCTTCTATTTGAGAATAGATACCAAGAGCTATTTTTAAATGTTTTATCTGATTGGCAATTTGTGCTCAATCATGTTTGTGTATATTTTGCAGCATTAAAAATCGTACTAAATTCTGATGATTTATTATCTTTAGTATATAGTACAAGTGAATAATTCATATCATGAACAACTTACAAGGACATAGTATCCTATTTGATGCTCCTGTTGGAAATAATCCTATTTATTTAGGTCAGGGTAATATGATTGAGAATATTAATGTCATTTACAATCCTAAAATAATTCGAACGTTTCTACAGTCATATATGGTAGTGTTAATTTTCCAGTATATTGCATGCTTTTCGTCAGCCCCATTTGATTCAGTGGAAAATAGACCTTCCATATCTGTCTTATCTAGTATTTATTCGCTCTTTATGGTATGTTTCGCTATTGAAATTTTAAATCAACAGAATTTCTAACTATGACCTAGTTTTGCATATGTGCATGCCTTTTGCCCTTTGCATCTTTAACGATCCCAAATATTGCATCTTACAAATATCTTATAATTTCAGCAGTTCTACAACTTGTGGGTTGCATACTTTCGCTTGTTTCAACTATCAAGTGCTTGAGTGTTGGTAAAATGTTCCTGTACGATTATGACAGTACCGTAGGCACTACCGTCAAAACAGACGTAACGACCTATATCCAGGTAATGGCATGTATAACTCTAACTATAAACTCCTTGGGTTTGTTTTTTTCGTTACTCAATGTCGTATTGGCTTCAAATTCATTAAAGAATTTAAATAACAAAATTAATAGGAGAACTTTGGGCAAACATGTGAGAACGATGGACAATGATTTGCCTAGAAATCTAATAAGGGAACAAATAAAATCTTACATGCCATGAACTCCTACATTATTCAATATACATATAACTTTTTATTCAAATAAATAATAAAAAAACAAATTAATAGTCTATACTTTAATTTAAGATATAAAACAAATATAATATACAGAAACCCCACAAACAGCATATTATCCGCTTTCAGAAGTAAGCCATCCATAAAGTATCTGCAGCCGCCAAATTTCGAGGATTGACTGCTTGGGAAATTAGCTCCAAGACGTTTTGGGTGCTAATTGTTGGACCAGAGGAAATGTGACCCATTGATAAAACACGTTTAATGACAAGATCCACATTAACACGGACAATTTCTCGCAATTGACTATCCTGAGGAATTGGGCGAGGAGGATCTTGTTGAGTACACCAAGAGATTACTTCATCTCTAACGAATAACGTTAAGTATTGTTCCAAATCTGACTCAGGCTCAGTAATGGCCCTAGCTATAGCCAATAAGTACACAGATAATATACCTTCTAATCCTGTTTCGCCAATCAATTTTTGGATATTAGGCGTTAAACGGAAAGGTACCATTTCTGCATTATAAAATAATGGCGCAGGTCTACCACCTTGAGAACCATCTAATGATGCATTCTTACTAGCAATTTTACAAGGTAACATATCAGAAGTCCACACATTACCAGAACCCTTGTTGACATGTATCTTTTGAGGCTGTCTAGTGTTAACACACATCATATAAGTAGTGAAAATAAACGAAGCATATTGGGATGTAAATTGCTTACGGAATAACCAGAAGTCCTCGAATTGAGGGTAAAGATCAACAAAATAATTCTTCAAAACGGTAGATGGAACCAATAATGATTGAATTGCACTCAATATTTCTACTCTGATACTCATAATATCAGGCTTTGGTAAACGAGGATCAAAAGCTGCACGTAATTTTTCAATTGTGTAAACAAATGGCTCGTCACGGCTCTTTCCATTACGAGAACAGAAATCTTCATATATCTTTTGCATGGTAATGTCTCTAGAATCATCATTAATTATACGAATATGAGGAGATAATGGAACAGCAACAGGTAAAGTAAATAATATATTCCTGCGACGTGTCTCAACTTTTCTTGAAAGGGTATCGCCAAAGAGACGGAATAATTGAAATATGCATTCCTCACGACGACAATGACGAGCAGCAGGAAATTGAACCGCAAATGTATGCAAACTACCGTCATATCCACGTATCTTTAATCTCTTATGACAGGCATTAGTTCCACGAGCTAAATCAATAGTAGGAAGGAATCTTTCAATCTTGACAAAGTGAGTGTTATTATCCTTATTCAACAAGTACTGGCCAGGAACCTCGATATCTTCAAATTTTTGATGGTGGAATTCACTCAAATGAGGACAAAGGTTTTCGAGATTAACTTCTGAAAATCTTCTATCAAGTTTATCTTCCAAACGATCACGCCATTTACGTAATTTCATGATATATGTTTCCAAATTAGGCTTTCCAATTACGAGATCTTTTTCAAATTCTGCTCTAATCTGCTTTGGTAGAACAGTTTCTGCGAATCTAGTGATGTTTGCTTCCGTCACTGGGGGCAACTTAGCATCATCTCTTGGGTTTCCGAGACGGTTAAGATACTGGACTCCATCATTAAGTAATGCAACACCAAGTCTGTACGCATCTTCATCTGCGGTACATTTGAACCTTTGATTGATTTGATCAACTAAAGACTCTAATGAAAGTGCTAATAGTGGATATGCTGTTTTTAAAATACCCATTATCTCTTCTACATGCTCCCATGATTGGCGAGCACCAGTTGAGCCAGGAGGTACAGAAGGGGTGCTCTTAGGTTGTTCGCCTGAAGTTGTAGGAGAACCATCACCTGCAGAAGCTTTGTTTTCGTCGTTTGGAGCAACAGACGACTCGTTTTCTTCGACAGTTTGCTTCTCTTCCTTTGAGCTTTCTTTAGTCGAATTATTAGCTTCGTTCGAATTACCATTTGCGTTCTGACGAGAGAGCTCCATAAATTGACGTTGCTTGGCAGCAAAATCCTCTTTAGTTGTCCGAAGTTGGAAATGTAACGCTTGTGGATAACTCTTTGCAATCCTAATGAGAATTTGTCTAACTAGTCTCGCCTCTTTATGAGACAATGATGTGAGCAATTGAGGAATAAAAGTTATCCAATACCAAACAGGAACTTCACCACGGAAATTATCAAATGCCTGTGCAAGAGTGCCTGACGAATCATCCAAACTAATAAGCCAAAGAATACGTGCAAGTAGCTTTCTGGTTTTGCCATTCTTGTAAAGACCAGCAGCCTGCAAGTAACAACTTATTGCATTATTTGCATAAACCATATCATTCGGATTCTCCTTGAAACGACGATCGTTAAACATACCCCATTCTGCCCATGCCTTAGGCAAGTTAAGGTCAATTTGAACAGAAGTTGCAAATGCTTTATTGGCTTCGTCTTTTTGATTTAATTTATTCAAGAACATACCCTTTAATGTGAAAAATTCCGCCTTTTGTTGAGTAGCAAAGTATACTAAGTTGGTATTACTGATCACATCTAAACCAGTATTCAATTCATTAGGATTTTGATAATGGCATTTTACTTGTTCTTTAAGCTTTAAAAATGCTTCTTGAATTTCAATATTTGGTAATTGATAAATCTTAGTAAGCTGATTAATACAAACGTCAGACATACCATGTTTCCTTGCAACATGTGCAAATCGATTGATTACCCACGCAATTTCGTGGAATCCACGATAAGCATAAGAATTTGCATTTCCTCCAGAATTGGATTGCTGCAAAATTGGAATGAATGGCATATAAACTTTATTGATTACCTGGAAAGCATGTTGACGCCAAGTAACAAGGTCATTCCATATATTTATATCGTCCCATGTATTAGGTAATCTTTCACGCCAAACTTGCAAAACTCGCTTAAGCTCTTGTGATTTGACGTCTAGATTTTGTGCATTAGTAGAAACAAGACTAGCATAAACCTGACTGGCCTCCATAAATTCAACATACTGTTGAAATGTGTGCAACAATGGAATATGGGCATTATTAAACCTTTGAGGTAAGCCATGCCATTTCCTTAAAGCCAATTGAATACCTTCATCGCACAACCTAGACAAATCTTGCAATGTTTCCTTTTCCTGTCCAAAACCTTGCAAACAGAGGAATGTTTCGAATACTTGACGACGAGGAGTTGGAACATCCATCACACTTTTCACTGTTTGATCAAGGGTTTCCCTGTCTGTATTCCAATCAGCTACTCTCCAACCACATTCAAGGAGAAGGTCCGAAAACCCTTCATGCTTTGCAAGTTCAGTAAGAATATCCCAGTGTTGCAACTTTTCAGCGCATAGTATCCAATGATCTTCCCAAAGAGAATATTCTGATTCACCATATGGCAATGCACCACTACGGGCTTTAATCTGAGCGGTCTCATATAATTGCTGAGCTTTATCCCAAAGACCAATCTGTTCAAACGATAACGCGCTGATTGTCTCTGAATATTTGGCTCTTCTTCTCCATAAACCATAGAACATATCATCTTCCTTCAAAGTCGCATATAACTTTGAAAGCGCATCCTGAGTAACTTCACGCACATCAGCATTACCATTAATTGATTGCTGTTCAATATTTTCAAGTATATGAATACCTTGAGACCAAGCATCAAAGTTCGAGGCAAGACATTCGACAGCGAAAGGTGGCAATTGGAGTTTCTCACTTCTTGCAACCCCTTCCAATAATGATTGAACGACATTAGGTCTGCTATCAATTTGACGGGTATGGTAATCTTTTGATAATAAGATAACCATAAAACGAGTAAAGTCTAAGTGTTCGGAAGGCGGTATAGACTTGAGTGCGATTGGGAAAATACTTGACCAAGTACGATGAATTGTTTCACTACTTTGGTAAAACATATCAATTAACGGCTCAAGGATAGCACCCGCCCTGACATCGGAAATTTTATCTAAAAATTCATTATGCTTCTTAAATAATTTCTCTAACGATTCTTTTTCGGATTCAACTTCCATATTGTCATTATGTACATAAGGGAAGCATGTCAAAGGAGGAAGCTTATTTTCATCTTCAATGAGCGTAATATTCTTATCAAAATCAAAAGAACCATAAAGTAATTGCAATGCTTGGTTTAACCAAGGGTAATCGGCTAAATATTCCCAGTTTTGTTCACGGATAACATAATATAATCTTTTACTGATATCTTTTTCCAAACTATTGTTTAAGATTGACATAAGTTTACGACGTATAGAAACATCTGCGGAACGAGTTCCAACCAAAAATGGTTGCTCCATACGAACCGTCAATTCTGTACAACTAAAAGTATCATCTTCAAATATATCTACGATTATTTGGTAAAATTCTTTGGATAATGATGGCTCACCTCTAATTTCGAAAACCATCATCTTGGCTAGAATTGCTGCCTTTTCTTTGGTAGTAGGGAAAAGATCAGTTCTAGAAAATACCCAGTTTTTGACAATCTTTATGATCTTTTCAAGAGTATCCTTATCTAGAGAACGCTCAATCAACTGTGCTAATAAAGACAAGAAAATTCTTCTCTGATCACCAAGATTAGATATCCTCATTGATGATAAGTTAAGAATCTTTTCTAATAATCTAGTAGTCATCTTCGCTTCATATTCTGAATTGGAGCCATCTTTGCTTGATGTTTGTGATCCTTGATGAGTAATTGTAATGTGATCCTTGCAAAGTTTACTAAAAGTTCTCATAATCAGAGGCAAAAGCGAATCCAAGGTAGACGGTCTGTAGTTTGCCAATGTCCAAGATAATGTGACACCAGCAGCGACTGATGGCATATCGCCCAAGTCTTCAGAGACAGTAGTTGTCAATAACGAAATAAATTCCTTGACTTCATCCTCCTCGTCTTCTTCTGAATCGGACTTCTTTTGATTATTAACAGCTTGAAGAATGATTCTAAGAACACATTGCAAAACTTCTTGAATATCGTGATTATCAGACTTAATACACTTTTCAAGAAGTTTATGAATATATGCAAGATTCGATACTATCCATTCTGGTTTCTTCCATTCTAATACCACGCTCAACACTTCCAACGCATTCAAACAATATCCAAATAAGTTCGAAGAATTTAAGTCATTGGATAATAAAAACTTTTCAAAGAATGTTAATTTTACGGACACTTCTGGCCAGTGGTCAGGACTTAATAGATCATATAAAATCCCTAATGCTTTTTGGCCTAGTTCACTTTCCGATGCTCTTTGAGGGCTGATACAAACGTATCTAATCAAGAAAGTAACACATGCTTCTCTTTGGCCAAACGGAATGCTATAATTAGCCGATGTAGTAAAATCTGTTGCATTCTCTGAGTTTTGTTTGGCAGATTCAGGACCATCAATTTGAGTTTCCGCTTTTTGTTCCTTCGCTTTTGCTTCCCATTTCAAAATTAGTTCAGCTAAGTCAATAGCTAGAACTTGGTTTTCTATTGCAGGATTTGCCAAGATAGTCAATTTACCCATAGCTGTAATGATATTGGAAATGAAATGTTCACGGGCTATGAAAAATAAATCTGGGTGTTGTACAATAAATTGGTAAACATTGAGCACCTGTGTGACATTAAAGCCATCTTCTGAAATTACACGACGAGGCCATTTGAGCCAGCTAATAGGTGATTCAACAGCATCCATACGATCTGGCATTACTGGAGCAAGTATGTCAAGCGCCTGTCTCACAAGATGTCTTGAGTCGGTCTGATGCGTACGGAGAAGAGCAACAAATACCTGAGTAGCCAATTTCGATGGTGTTTCATAAGCTGCAATAAAGTAAGATGTTGTGACATAGGCCACTTGCTTGGTAATATTATCTTCCAATTTGATGTAATTCCAACTGAATTTAATGATATCTTTACGGTACTCACCGATAAAACTAGGAGCCCATTTGAGAAGAATTGAAGTCATTTCAAGTAATTCGAACCTATAACTATCCATGCTACCTGATGTGTGATCAGTTATTATGTCGTTGGTTGATCTCCAAATTTTGTTACAGACGTCTTCTAACCATTGAGGTGTCTTATTGTTTTCAAAAAAAGCATCCACATTACCTACTTTCTCGGCTTCATATATGATAATTGCGTTGAAGACCTTCTTCAAGAAAAATATTTTGCTCTTCAAGCTATGATCTGCATGATTGACAAATTCAATACATTTGTTTAAGTATGTTTCTCTGTGCCCAACATCTTTGGAACAGACAATAGTATCAAAAATAAACTCTTCTAATTGTGGAGGTACTCTAACCTTTAAGGACGACAAACGATCAATAACAGTGAATGTCATATCAACCTCTTTCGCATTCCTTTTCAAGTAATGAACCACTATACCCTGGAGTTTTGAAATAGCTTGATCACCTTGGAAATGTGTAGAAGATATCAATGGAGATTGGTTCTTAATTTCCACAATTCTTTCCACCATAGAAGAAACAGTAAGTAAGAGATCTTTTTGTTCATCAAACCATTCAAGCTCAAAATCTGAAAGAGCTTTAAGAAGATCAACAGTGTTTGCAAATTTTATAACCTTTATTTCTTCCGACGGTTCTTCTTCAAGGTCCTTGAGAATATCATTAAATTTTTCTTTTGCTGTATCTCTAATTTTTGTACAGTCTTCCAATCCAGCAAAATATGCTAGCATATTACCTAATTTCCTGTTCTTGTAATTTTGCATATAATATTCTAAACAATTTTCTGAAAACCTGTTCAAAAACTTGGAAACTGGAATTCTAAAAGGTGATATTTGATGACGGTCTAAATGACCCTCTAAATATTGTAAAGTACTTATAATTTCTTCCATGAAAGTGTATGCTTTGGCTGGTAATAAATGGAAGATGTTTAAAATGGCTATTACAATCTGAACAGTATGGTTGTTTTCTAAATCTTGGCCTGCTAGTTGTCTTAATGTATTTATTTGAGCCCATGCCATTAAGTGATCTAACAATTTACGGCCAATTTCAACCCTGAAGTATGAAATTAAAAGCTCTAATAAACGCGCGAGGGCCTCAAGTCCAGATACAGTTAATTTCTTATGATCTGATAAATTCATAAGCATAGGACGAAGACCATTTTGTAATAATTCTTTTGGTAACTTAGCATTTTCCTGGAGACTCGACTTCAATCCTAAGTGTGCTGCATTAATAATTTCCGTTGATTTATTGCAAAGCGCCTTGAAAAAGACACCCAATATACGAATCCTTGCTTCAGCTAAAGAGCCCAAAGAGAAGTCTGGCTTCGTCAACGCTAAGGAAAGTAATTTTATAGACACAACACGTAGTTCTATAAGTTGTTTTGAGGTTCTATATTCATAAAGACGATGTACATTGGCAAGCGATTCGTCTTCCGCATCGACCAAAGCTAAGGCTTCAAGAAGAAGTCTGTTCAACTCATCGTTGAAAGTCAAGAATGTATCATCAAGGCCCAAGCAGAATGTTATTGCATCTATGTTACCAATTTGCATTGGAAACGGTAAAGCTCTTAATGGCTTACCGAAAATAGGAGTTAACAATAATTGCTTGCAGGGTCCCATTATGGAAGCAATTGACACAGATGTAGTTTCAGATAATACCTTTAAGGAAGATTGAGATACTTCTCTCACAAGCGGATTTGCACTAGCCAAATCATATACTAAAGCTCCAACTAGAGTTTGGAATGGTTTTTCTAGAATTGTTTCCTTGGGGACATCGACATTGCAATCATGTAAAAGCTTCAAAACTAAATTCTTTGCCAAATCGTGTACTTCATAAGATGCCGTCTCTGGTGTGTCCCTCAAAATGAAGAAAATTGAACGCACTAATTCAAATTGGCGTTTGAAGAACCACTTCGCAGGGATACCTAAATCCTCAAACATGGTTCTGAGACCCAAAATCCCCCCAAGTTTGGCATGATAAAATTCATTGTAACAGCAATGAGTAAATCTATAAAACATTGAACGAAATATTGGTGAACATAAGGCATTTTCATCTGAGCCAAAAATTGTTACAGTTGTCGTATAAATATTTTTAATAGCTTCTATCCCCTTTTTTCTAACATCCTTATCCCAGAAACTTAAAGCATAATTTAAAGCGTTTAAGAATGCTGTCTCATTAATATATGCTTTTCCTTCATTATCATTAACGCTGAATGCACGTTCTTTCTTCACTTTATCTATCACTGATGTACCTAAATAGATTAAAGTAAAGTGAGTGGTAAGACCATCTATTAATTCACTTGCCTCTTCTTTAAGGTCTGGAATTGAAACCGAAAAGAAAAGGATTTCTAGCAATCTGGAAAATAATTTTTGATGACGATCTAATTTAGCACCATCCTTTATACCTGATTCTTCTAATTCCATCGTTTGTTCTATTTTTTCCAGCTTTAAATTCTCGACACACTCAGAAACATACATAGAATAGTCTTCTGGGATTGGTGTTGTATCAATGAATAACTTCAAGATTCCAGACAAATACTTAAAAGCACTTATACGATAATGAACTTTTAACCTTGGATCCTCTAATAATTTTATCGCAGATTCCACGCCAGGTGTTATTGAAACTGGTACTTCACCCTTTAATCCGTAAATTTTAAAGAGTGCCTTTATTTCTTGATCCAACTCTGATTGAGTAATCAAACTATTACATGGTTTAAAATTCTTGTGATTTCTTCCTCCTAGCTTACCCAAAATTCTGATAGCAGTGTGAGAGTGTTGATGATGATATGGTACTGGTTCCAAATGTTTCCACAATGCAGCCATAATCTCATCAATCACTGGTTCGATTATAGGATCAAAATATTCAGCTGTCAAGTTATCAACGCACAATTCAAATGTACGTAAACCTTGGCTTACTAACTCCTGCGATCCATTAAGTGCATAAACCAATGGTCTTGTAAGATAATTTAAATGTGGAACTAAAACTGAAAGACGTACTGGTACAGTCAAACACAATTCAACATATATATCACGTTCGTAAGGTCGACGAGAATTAGCAATCATCTTATTCAAGCTTTCTAGTAAAACCGGTAATATAGGCATTATCTCCTTGTATAAGTTTTCAAATCTACCACCACTGATACTTCTGAATAATATTCTAACCAAATACGAATACACAATTGGTTCTTCAGCTTTCGTCGCCAATTTCAATGATTCTAAAATTAAATAGTTTAAATGTGGTAATATAACACCTTCGTTGGCAGTAGGAAATAAATTCACAGACATGAAGCATAGTTTAAATAATCTAATCAATATGTTGGATTTCGCTAATTCAACTTTGTCTAATTGGTCTAATTTTGACTTCAAAAATGATATTAATATACCTGAAAAATTTGCAGAAGTTATCTCACTGGCTAGGAAGAATTGGGGTAAATGAAGTAAAGCTGCATTTTCAAGCATAGAATCAAACATAAAAGGTAATTCAAAATTAACTATTTCATTAAACGATGCAGGATCTATGTGGATGAATATAGTTGCGAAAATCTCCATCAAGTCTTTCTCTTCTTTAGATGATGTGATAGGCAAATTTGGGCCACCAGTTGACCAATCAAACGCTTTGGCTTGAGGTACGTTTGGTTTAGGTTTAGCAACTGAGAAAAATCTTAAACAACTTATTCCACCTCTAAATAAATTGCGCAAAATATTCACTTCCTCATAAGATGTAAGCTTTGCCGAGTCATTCCATTTATCGTAGTTAATAACCTGACCAGAATTTTTAGGGTCCGTCTGAGAAGGTTGTGGTGGAACAGGTGGATTACAATTCTTCAATCCAAAAATCACCGACTTTAAAAGGTCATCAAAGTACGGAATAAATAACGCGCATCCTTTAATAAATCAGAGCTGGTATTAAGAGGCGATGAAGAAATCGGTGAATGTTCGTCAATACTGAAAACATCTAAGAAAACATCCAATTCAGATTTAGATTCATCTTCACTGGGTTGGTCCTTTTCCTCACTTTCAGCATCTTCCATCTCAATATCCTCCATTTCAGTTTGTTTGTCATTATCATTGTCTTCTTCTTTCTTTGATTCTTGAATTAGTTCTATTTTCTTTGTTTCCAAGATATCCACATTCTTCGAGGAATACTTGCTAATAGCTCTTCTAGATTCTTTTTCTTTTAGTTTTCTCTTCTTCTCAAACTCGCCATGTTTGTGAATGATGTAAGAATATTTTCGGTTTAAACTTTGAAATCTTTTTGCGTAAGCGTCAATTATAATCATGAATAATTGTCTACCTTCTAACTTATTTGGCAATTTCATTATGCGTTCCACTAAATTAAGTAACAATTTTGCACTCATAATTTGAACTGTTAGAGCTAGGGAGTCATCTTTTAATAAATTGCAATATATTCTTACGGTTGACCAAATTTGTTTAGGTGTCAATTCGTTTCTCACATTATGAATAAAGTCTGCTACTGTTGAATATGCCAATGGTCTTAAAGTTTCAAATGATGTCAATCCATCACCAATCAATATCTTTTCATCAAATAACATTTCAATAGTAGGTATGAACTGTGTACGGAATGGAGTTGATAATATATGTCTTGTTGCGTGTAATAATTCCTTACGTGCTACCGATAATTCGGCTGGACAATCCTGTAAAAGTCTTAAGATCACATCCGGGACAATTTTAGATTGGTCTTCGTTTAAATGTTGATTAGCGTAACCCCTGATGAATACATAAGCCAAAAAAGATGCAGCCTTGACCTGGCCTAAAATAAAGTCACTATATGCTTGTCTGTTTGTAATGTCTGGATATATTGAAGTAGTGGTCTTATTTTCTTTTGCGGATTCTTCACGATAAGATTTTTGCTGTTCCACTTGCAAAGTCAAGATATTCATAATTTTCGGTAAAAATGTGGGCAATGAAGATTGAACAAGATTCTTGTACGAAGAGTATAACGAAACCATCGTTATTGGACATTCAGCCAAGGTTTTAAATGAAAACATCGCTTTACTCAATGTCTTTGACGAATTATCTTCGTTGAATGAAGGTGGAGACATTTCCTTGGCCGATTCCTCAAGTGATTCCTTCTGTTGGTTAGCCCCAAAAGTCTCTTGAACTGTCAGGTCCATATTATCGTAAATATTATTGATGATTTCCACGAACGGTTGTACTTTTTCTCCTAAGTTATTCTTGTATGCCTTGTGCAAACTAGTGATAATCTTCATGCACAATACACCATTGTCCTCGTTCTCGTCCACCAATATCGTAGTCAATGCATCCAATATCTGTTCCGAATACGGCTGGAACGTCTCATTCATAATCGACCGATGTATGATCTCCAATATCGAATTCCTTAACTTGTGTTCTGGTGACTGGCTGGTAAACGAAATTGGAACCTCCTTCAAGTTCTTAATGAAAATAGGCACCAAGTTCGACAAAAAGTATTCATATTCAGCTGCTCCATTAAACGTTTCAATCATATCCAAGAGCTCTGACAAAACTGAATGTGCTGTCTTGTAGTCAGCATTATCATTAAGCCTAGACACAAATGTGTCAAGCTGTACTTTATATGCCATTGCTTATCGCTTTTTCTGTTAAATATAAAATTCAATTCAAATATTATACCTAACCAATCACAAACTAACGGCTTCTAATAGGTTTACTACTCCTAAACTACCGATATGATTGACTTGTTTATGATAAAAACCACTATGAAATCGCGTTGAAAAATTAGAGGAAATTCGTTCTGGCACTTTTTCAAACTTTTCACGTGAAAGTAGCGTGCTTGTCACTAACGCTTGCATTATAAGGACCTCGCCTATTGCTGCAAAAGGCCCAACGTAGTAAGCAGTATAACTAAGTTAAGCTATGTATCCTATTCATGTAGATTTAGTTTGAAAAATTGAACCTGAGTGAAAGTTGGATATTTATTTGACACTATGTATGGAAAAAGGTAGCAATTTTTTAGTTCATATAAAAATTGTAACGAAAATTAGATAGATTTTGAAAATTTTATGGAATTTGTAGATTTTTCAATTTTGTAGTTTTACAGAAAGGGCAAAAATAACCAACATAATTATGACCAAGGACTCTGATATGACAAAGCATTGTTAATAGGGATGGAGAAATTCTTTTCTGTTGGTTAATGATGTGTTTCGGTTTATTGTGAAAGATTAAAACTTTGGTTCTATTTCATTGACTTGTTCCTTCAAGTCTCTAATGTATACAAAAACACTCCCCATGCACACTATTAGGAGGAAGGAGAAAGCGGTCCAAGTCATGGCTTCTGCCCTTTGACCTATGGTGGCAGAAACGGTATTCATAGACGCAGGGCCCACGATATGCCGAGCAGCCTTTGTGGCTTCGTGCTGGAGCATGGAACCAAGGCCCCAGACTAGGACGTTTGCGGCTGATAACAAACATGCTATCTTTTTAGCCATTGATTTTCCGGGGACCAAAGGGATAACGTTCCAAAATACCACTGCGAGCGAAAGAAGAGTCATCACAATAGCAGCAAGTAAAACATTGGAATAGCACACTTTTCTGAATGTTTTCGCCAAGTCGACTAAGTTGAGCTGATCGGCACCATTTTTGGTTGTAGGTATAATGGAAATTCCTGTATAATTCGAAATGGAGTCCAAGTCGTCGTAAGAGGTGCATTGAAGTGAGTTATCAATATCAATACACACACCTAGATAGCCCACTGATAATGTCAATTCTGCTAATTTTGTAGAAATGTTAGAGCCTTTGTAGGCAGCTTGGATATTGCTATACAAGTCAGATGTTTTATTAAACTCAAATTTCGTCAAGTACACACTAGAATATGTACTTGAAGTATCTGTGGAACCTATTAAAAGGAAACTCAATAAAAAGACCGTTATGAAAAGTAACACTAATAAAAAAAATTTCATAAGTTTTTTAAGTAAGAAGAAGATCATGTTTGTATTGTAGTCATTATCGTAAAATATCTATTTAATAGGGGTTTAAACATGATTTATATAGTTGATCATTGAAGATTATCTTGAAACACTTTTAAATTTTTGCAATCTGCGACTTGCTTCAAGAGGCAAATTTGAGGACAGACCTGCTACCATTTTACTTATAGTCTGCTATATAGTTCCAATTATGGCTCGAACCAAGGCGGTAGTCTTTTTTATATCTTTCTGGGCTATAATAATGCATGACGGATTTTTTAGTTCGAAACGCATCCTAAACTTTAGTGAGTATTACTTCTCAGTTCGAGACTTTGTAAAATTCTGAAAGTATAAATCATAAAGACCTCCAGAAGAGAAATCGAGAACATGGTATATAATATTAGTATAGTTTGCATATTATTATGTTTACTAATTGGCTTAAAAACAAGAACTTGATCAAGCTGCGAATAACTTTATTATTTTTATATTCTGGAACAGAGCAGGTTAACTACGGTAAAGCTTTGGTTAATTCAAGTTTGAAACGGCATTTATGAAGCTTCTAGCAAAATTGTCACCTCTACAATCAAGGCGTAAAATATAAAGACTTGACCCCTACATATCTCAGTTTGGAGAAAATAGCAGTGCCCTACATTGTATAGGCTGGAATTAGCTTCATAACAATCTAGACCTATTTTATTTGTATATACCCATAATTACCTTATTATTAAACTGAAATAAATAAATTCTTGCAGATTTAAGAAATATCATAATTTAACGAAAATACTTTAACTATATACATTTGATAGCAATACTCATATAACAGACTTGAAGTGTCTGACGACCAAACTAGAAATATACTGTAATATCAATGTAGGGATATTAAAGTAGTTTCAGAATTAATATCCATATAATTCTAAGTAGTAATAAAATAATCGTTATAGATGCAAAAGATCCGATTATATCAGAAATACCGTTGATTCTAAAGTCGGCCACAACAGTATTCTCGGCAACCTTTCCTGGGGTATAAATAACATCACTTTTTGGATCTACAAAGGATCCGTGCTTATAAAATTGATCTAACATTCTATCTTTTTCGTACCATACTTTAAAAAGCCACTCTTCGAATTTCACTAAGTCTTCAGGAGAGACATCATCAATATCTTCTGTTTCTTCACCTAAAGGAATCTCAGATAATTTCCATCCTCTAAGATGATAACTGATCTTCTCAGGTCCATAGCCTTTAAGGTAATGACTTTTCAAAGTATAGATATCTTCACCATATTCACCCGGTTTTAAACCAGAATAACCACAAGTGAAATCATAAACAATCTCGACAGTATTTCTTAATTTTCTCAAAGTTAAGAATAACCCTCTCACCCTTGGAAGTAAAGTGTGTCTCAATACTGGCATGTTTCTTTCTTGACAAAATTTATCGGATTTTGCCCTCGTACGGGCGGAGGTTACCGTACCTTCCGGGTACAAGATAACCAGATAAGGCCATATTTGGCCCGATTTATGACCCTCTGGCCAGTGATGAAGTTCCGAAGATCCAACATTAGTCGAAGTGACATGAGTGACTCCATTAGCCGGGCCCAATCCCCTGGCATTCGCATCAATGGTCAACAATTGGTTTGTCAACACTATCTTATCTTTTTCCCATTTTCTCGATAAGAAGAGGAAATTGTAGTTCTTCATCCCAAACCCTAATACGGGAATCTTGGATAAGTCTTTCAACATGATATAGACCGAGTCACCCAACCTCGCCGTGTATAAGATAAACCACAAGTACAACCAATCGGTATAGATCTGATGATTCGAAATCACCACCGAGTTGGGTGTGAGTATGCTCGATAAGTTTCCCAGAGAATCCACTTTGAATGAGTCGCCCTCCGGCAAGGTTGATGGATCGTATGTTATGGAGATCTTACATGGGTTAGCCCATCGAGTCACCGTCCCGAATACTGCAATGAATTGTTTCTTGGTAGCATTGATCACAGCTTGTTTCTGTACACCATCATTAGCAAACACGAACATCCCAACAATCTGGTTCATCATTATCGAGAGGCATCCTATTACAAAAATAGCACCTAGCAAAAACGTCCTCACAATCACTATCGGCCATGCGTGCCTTACTGTCATTTTGTTTTTTTTTCTTCGTTTTCTTCTTTATCTTCTAATAGTGATTTTAAGAAGAAGACTCAATTGTTCTAATGTATTGATTTGCCTACGTGGAACTCGTTTATCAAACCGTGAAATCCGATATAGCCTCAATGGTCAAGTTAGATCGGATCGGGTTGATTAGTATTTCTTCCCTTACAAATCCACCAGCAGGCTTTTGAGCCTCGCACGTTCCATCGAGGTTCCTTTTGCCTATGATGACCGTTTGACGCTCTGCTCTACCTGAAACAACAAAATAACGGCCATGTGATACGAGTGTGTTCTTTGTATTCAAATGTGGTTATTGCTTCATACGCGTATCGCTGACAGTGTTATCGATTCGATCGGGGTAAGGGCTTAATGACACTCGCATTGACACATACCAAAAAGGGTCTATATAACTGAATACATGCCTTAAATAATGCTAATGCTGCACTCGAATATGCCAATAACCTATAGGAAGTCGGCAATATAGTACGTTATCATTATTTCCCTTCGGGGCATCAGAGGGGGAAATATTTGACATATGGTGGGGATTCGCGCGGTGATCTTCGGGTGTAAATGTATTTTCCATATCTGGGTAAGTAGTATATGACTCTTCTTAAGTATATGCTCTTTTTAAGTATATGACTTCTTGTTAGTAAAATATACATTTGGGACTACTTGCAGGACAGCAATAAATAAAGCTTGTCCATATATACATGAATAGGTTCTTATTATAAGAATACGCATAAATTATCGACAATTATGGCCGATGATCAACTTTCATCTACAGCATCGTTAGATTCGGACATTTCGCATGGGTTGCATTCAGAGCATCCGCAACCTATTCAACCAGAAAGGACGAGAGAACAAGAGTACGTGGAAAAGAAAGATGGAAAGTCAAATGGAAATTTAGACCGGCAACAGTCGAATGCATCCTCCGGGAAACTGAAAAAAGTTCCAGTGGGTGAGAAGCGAGGACTTTTTGCTAAATTTGCTATTATTCCAGAGTATGAGGATGCTAGAGACTACCCTAAGTCGTACAAATTAACTATTGTGTTTGTGATTGCATTTGCGGCGATAACCGGGCCCATGGGGACATCGATAATGTTACCAGCTATAGATGATGTTGTGAAGGACTTAGATACGACAGGAACAATCGTTAATGTCTCTGTGGGTATGTACTTATTGTCATTGGGTATATTTCCAATGTGGTGGTCTACCTTTAGTGAAAAACATGGTAGACGGAGTGTTTATCTCATCTCGTTCATATTATTTTGCGTGTTCACCATTGGTGCAGCGTTATCCCCAAATATAGGGGCCTTAATTGCATTTAGAATACTTTCAGGTGGGTGTTCTGCTTCTGTTCAAGCGGTCGGAGCAGGAACTGTCGGGGATTTGTATATAAACGAAGAAAGAGGAACGGCCATGGGGTTGTATTACTTGGGGCCTTTGATGGGGCCATTTTTAGCTCCAATAATTGGTGGTGCAGTTGCCGAGGCTTGGGGATGGAGAGCGACCCAATGGCTTTTGGTAATATTTTCTGGTAGTAACGTATTATCTATTATGTTTCTCTTACCGGAGACCATTCGGAGACAGGATTCAGACAGCGCAATAAAAGAGATGTTGCGTCAATATCATAAAGTCGAAGAGTCAGAAGAAGGTGACCAAGAACTTACTACAGGTGTACCAATAGCAGTGGATGATATACACGGGGAGGGTAACCAGGTAGAAGCTCTCGAAGCACAAGACGTAGAGGGGAAACAAGACGATTCTGAACTGGCCCAACTGGCCGTGATACTGGATGTTCCTACAAGGGAGACAAATATACACTACTCTGATGCTGATTTAGCTAGGATTGCTTCTAGCTTATCTAGGTCAGGCTCAAGGCAGTCGTTAGATTGGGAACAAGACCGACCCGTATTTGATCCAGTAATGCCTACTTTAGCGAGGTCTTACACCGATAAATCTTCATATTCTAGAAGAATTGCAAAAGAGTATCGTGAAAGTCAAATTGATAATATTAACAAAACTTTGTCAGGTGCTGCTCAAGACACAGAATTGCCCATCAAAAAGCTATCTAAATGGGATCGATTTAAAATAAATGCTTATGATTATACCATAAGACCCATGCATTCGGTAATATTATTAAAGCATCCGCCAGTAGCATGGGTTATTTCATATTCGGCGATTGTTTTTGGAGTATTGTATTTTTTCAATATGACAATAGCGTACGAGTTCAAGCAAGAACCATATGAATTTCTGACAATTATTGTGGGTTTGTTATATATACCTAACTCAGTTACGTATGTTATAGCTTCGATTCTTGGCGGTAAATGGAATGATTATTTGTTGAAGAAGTATTCTAAAAAGCATAATGGAGAAATGGTACCGGAATCACGTATTTCTTGGAATGTCTTAACTGCCATTATATTATTCCCTCCTGCCTGTCTTATATTTGGATGGTGTTTAGATTTTGGGACACATTGGGTAACTCCATTAATTGGTACAGCTTTATTTGGATTTGCATCAATGTTGGTGATTGGATCAACTGTAACTTATTTGGTAGACACTTTACCAGGAAAAGGTGCAACGGGTGTTGCATTGAACAATTTAATTAGACAAACCCTTGCTGCCATTGCTACATTTGTTGTTGAACCTCTTTTAAGGGCAATTGGTCCTGGCATTTTATTTTCCATTTTAATGGGGATAATAACACTTGCTGCTTTGACTTTAGTAGTCTTAAAAAGAAATGGTGCATTCTACAGAGAGCATTCTGATTTGAGCAAACTTTATGAAATGCTTTGATAGACCCTTTAATAATATTAATATTTAATAAGTAATATATAATTTAATTATTTAAGCGATAAAATATCGTCAAATAAGAATTCTACATTGACACCAACATTTTTCAAAGTGTTTAATTGGGGTTTAACTACTCCAATGAATTCTTGGAATAATGCGGTATCTTTGACTTTATATGTTGGCTCCTCTGTCTCCTCATTATTACCGGTTAACACAACCAAGCTGCCGTAAAGATGCTTCTTTATGGTTTTTACCAATTTAGCAACCTCATCAATAGACCAATTAATCAATCCACTAGAATCAACATTTCCATTTAAATCCTTCTTTAATACTGGAACAATACATTCTTTATATACTGTTATAGCTCTTTTAATAATAGAAACATTAATAATAACCAAATTTGACAAATAATTGACAACATCTATTTTTGTCGAGCCTTGGACTCCAACAACTAGTCTGGACACTGTGATAGATAAGTTATTAGTAACTGCCTGTAAATACAACGATATACCCTTATCCAATTGATCAAAATTATGAAAAAATTCAATAATTATAGATATTTGAGAAGTAGTTAACTTTCCTATGTTATGTTGCAAATCAAAACCTAAGCATTGCTGTATTTTTGACTTTCTGTTATTTATTTTTAACTTTATGACATCAATAAGTAATTTAATTTCGTCAACGGAAATTAAAGCATTTGATGAATTGTTAGAAATTGCCAGTTCTATACTGGATAACTTGTTTTCAATATATTTAATAAGTCCAACCGATTCGGTGTATTTATTACGGGATATCTCAATGTCAACTTCGTCAAGCCTATCTTCAATCTTTTTCAAATCATTAAAAAACTGTCCTCTATCAGCAGCATTTATTTTGGCATGAGGGCCATGGTCGAAATCGTGTGATCTATTCCTTGAATGTACCCGTGCAGATATATCCTGTAACAAAATATCAGCACTATTACGCTGGGTTCCACTTTTACGTTTACTAGTTTCATCTGATGCACCATCACTTATTCCCGAATTTCTTAATGATTGTCGCAACTGTCTCTTTTCATCATCTGTTTCAATAAGGTCAGGAGTTTGACCAATAGACTTTGAATTGAGCATTCGTTCTTTGGCTAATATTTCATTCCTTCCTTTATTATAAGCTTCTGTTATCTTCAAAAAATGGTCATATCTATCAGTCTGATAGACATAACTTAACGATTTCGATTTTATATTTATCACATAGAGTTTATTACCATCTTTGTCTGTCTTAGTCGAATTGCTTGGAACACGAACTTCAGATAGTTTTACCTCGTGTAATGGCCAACAATGGATAGCTTGTAGTCTGGAAGTTTTTTTATCACCAGTATCCTGACTCATAGAATTTTTCTTCGTTGCTATTAATACCAAATCATTCAACATAAATAAATGTGTCGCTTTGGTGGGCTTCCATGTCCCCACATTAACTTCATACCATCTTCCACTCTCGGCAAGCACATGTCTCCCCGGTAATGGCTGAACGTATTTCGAGGCCCCATCGACGTGTTTACACAACGATTGCAATTCACTAGCCCACATCTTCCCGAGAACCATTACCGAAGAACGATCCTTACGCTTCTTTGAGTTCAATGCCGCATACAGATTGTTATGGTTCTGATCCGTCTGCTGAGTCTCATGCTCCAATTCTATTCTTCTTTCAGCAGCTTCCTTAAACTCGTCTAACACACCATACAATTCCTTGGTAGTGATACGCAATTGTAAAAGTTCTTCTTGGGTTTCTTTCAAATCATTAGTTAATTCTAAAATATTCTTCTGGTTCTGGTTTATATTACTCTTCATATCTCTGGTGATCAATGCTTTCTGCTTTACCAATACTTTGTAATAATCATCGATTTCCGTAGCAGTACCATTAGACAATTCTCCAAATATCTTAGTCTCTATATCCACTTCTTCCTCTTCCTGTCCTTTGCTGATAGCCAGCACTGCATCGGACGATTGCGTGTTTGTCTTGTATAGTTGGGGAACAGGTGGTAAATTTGTTGAATCAAATGGTCCTCTTCCATGACCTGCCGCAGCTGCCGATGCATGTATACTCAATCTTCTTGTATTCTTCCTATTACTCTTATTATTGACTCCATACGGATTGGGGACCTGTAAACTATCATTATTCTCATTATTCGTTACTACCGATGTATTAGCATCAGCATATGGATTACTTATTTTAGTATTATTCGCAGAGCTTTGCCACGGCGCTCTACTCTTACGATTAGATGCTTTGACGTCAAAGTTCATTGTAGATCAATTATAGCTTTAATATCTGATACTGTTTAGATTCTTTTCTGATCTACAACAGTATGTTTATACGTCTGTTGAGATTCTGGTGATTGGTGGTTTTGTGTAACTTACGACTTAAACCAAAAAATTTTGAAAACTCGAATTAGCCAGCTACATGATATCTACAAGCATACACAGCCCAAATAATTAGTTAAGAAACTTATGTCTTTGACTAGCACAGAGCTAAATTATTTGGTATGGAGGTACCTCCAAGAATCGGGATTTGATTTGGCGGCATTTGCATTAGAAAAGCACTCGCAGTGTCTGTCGTATGAACATAACAAGAATTTGCCTATAATATCACGAATTGAGCCAGGATGCCTTGTAAACTTAGTTCAAAAGGGGATATTGTTTACCTTAGCTGAAGGGGATACCCGGAAAGATGGATCAGACCAAAGCACTTACTCCTTGTTGGGAGCTCTTTTACAAGAAGAGTTGGATAAACAGAAACAAGAAGATGAAGAAGTGAAATATGAACAGCAGTTGGATGCAAATAACAAGGAACGCTTTTCATTAAAATCGGAAGTAAAAGCCCAGGGAGACAACGAAGATATTGAAATGAAGGACGGCGATGATGAGGTGGAAAAGAAAAATGATGAAGAGGTAGAGGCTCCAGAAATTCCTATTGAGTTTACTACTAAGAGCTTAATACCGGATATTAAGTACCCTGAATGTTTGACGACCCATTGGCACCCAAGTACAGATGTTTTTGCTTATGGGAAAGATAATTCTACTGCAGTAATAAATGCAATAAAAGGCAATGTAATAGCGGAATCGGTGACATTAAATCATCCGAATGTTTTAAAAGGATCTAGTTCTACTCCAATTGAAAACGAAATAACAACGGTTTCGTGGGCTCCTATGGGCAATATTATAGTTACTGCTGGCATAAATGGTGAACTTAGGGCATGGTCTCCAGATGGTAAATTAAAGAATATCGCTAATACTGCAGCATCTTTTGGTATTGAAGCAGATGCTTTAGCCGGATATCCAGATACTACAGAAACCGAACATACGCCAGCGTTAATATCAAGCTTAATTTGGAGCGAAAGTGGACAATATTTACTCTCCATCGCGGTAAATAACCAAGTGTGCTTGTGGGATGGTAATAACTTGAACCTAATTCAAATAATCAAATCACCTAATACTTCCACATCCGAAACATCAACTATAGACGCCTGTTGGATAGATGAATTTAAATTCGCTCTTTCAACCCCAAAAAACTCAATTAAGGTGTATTCAATTACCACACCACAAATAAATGGTGGTCAGTTCAATATATCCCAATCAGGAAATCTGGATTCATTAGTCAAGCCTATTGGATTTCTTCCTGGACACAATAATAATATATCTATTCTCAAATTTAGTACAAATTCTAAACTTTTAGCATCAAGTTCTGATTATGACTACGTGATTAAGATATGGAAAAGCAGCTCTACTCAAGAGTCGCTTGAATTAAATACTCAAACAAAAAATGTGGGCCTAAAACTTCATTCATCGCCTATTATTGGATTATTCTGGTTGAACACTTCAGAAAATGAGAGTGTTTTGTTAAGTGTGTCCATGGAAGGCATTGTAAATATGTGGAGTATGGCCAATGGTGATGCAATAATAAGTGCTAATGTATTTAAAAACGAAGATAATTTTAATTTTCCAAGTGAAAACACTGCAACATCATTTGCAAATAAGAAAGATTCATTAATTTTCAATGCATCAGTCTCTCCTGATAACAACTGGTTAGCTATTGGAGATGACGCCGGAAGGATATCAGTATGGGATATTGCCCCATCTCGTTATTCAGGTAGAAGAAAAGACGTTCTAAGGTGCATGGGGTGTCATGATCTTCAAATTCTTAAAGATACGTTGGACAATAAGGTCGATATTGGCATCTGTGATTTGTCATGGGATAATTCATCACTGAAACTTTCTGTATCATATAAAGGCTTAGAGAGTGCTATTTTCAATTGGAAATAGAGCTAATGGTTACTTCACAAATTTATTCTCAAACGTGTATTATTGTTATGTATAGATATATTTATATTTTGTAATATTAAACCCATTTTTACGCTCCATCAAGTAGATAATGTATTCAAATCTTAGTTACTACCAGTAGCAGAAGAGATTACGGACGATACAGTTGCACTGACAGTTTGGGCTAAATTGCCTGCCTTTGCAGCTGGATTAGTCTTTGGGAAAATCAAATCAATGTAGCAGGTACAAACAGCAATTAAAGCAAAAACAATCTTTAAAAGTGGTGGTTGTTGTGTGCTTTCTGGATCGTCCTGTTTATTGATAGGATCGTTTAAGTATGACTGTATAGCCAAAAATAATGAAGTCCAAGATAACAATTTATTTTTCATAAACATAGCTGCCATTGGCAAGGATTGTGCTACCATTCCAGTAGCTTCTGAACGTGCCTTGGCTGGTACATGCCTGTATCTATTGATTTTGTTAGTGTTATATTCTTGGATTGGTTCCTCTGTGTAAAAATACAATTAATTCGTTAGAAACAAAATTAATACATACGGTACGACTAAATCTTCTCTGATAACTTTTGGTGCCATTATATCTGATATTTTATATATATTAATTGATAATTGATACTAATATAAATCTAATTAAATTGATGTTAATAATACATTGTTGAGATATCAACACTTTTTTCTTTGGTAGTGCCAAATCGAAAACTACATACTACACTATCAGCTTATCTTTAATGAAGTAAATAATCCTATTCTAATATACAAGTAGGTCTCTTTGTCTATAATACTCTCCCACAATGACTATGACCATGTCAATTGTATAGTTTGAAACATCATTTATATCCTGAGGGTCTGTGTTGACTTTTATTTTTATGGCCTTCTTAGCCAAGTCCCTTACAATTGAACAATCTATATGATCTAAAAGGTTATCAAGCCGTAAAAAGAGCAGAAATATCCACTTAGATAGATTTTCATTGCTATTTGCGCTTAACCATTTAGTTACATATATGAGAAGCTTTATTATCGTAGGTCGGTTTAAATGAATGAAAAAGAATTTGATTGGTGGGGGATGATTGTTCATAATATACTGTCGCCAGGCAGTTGCAGTTTGTGGGATATCAAAAGGTATTTCATTATATGTTTCAACTTCTGACACGTTCTCTGAGATATGACTTGGCTGCAGCTTTAACGACTGAGCATACAGTTCGACAGCTTCTTTCAAGTGTAAAAATTCCTCTATAAGCTCCTTCTTCCATATTTGGTTTTCGATAATGGTAATTGCAACTTCTGGGTCTTTTCTATTGCTTTCCAAGCTTTTGGTTTCGTTCTTAGTTTCGTTTTCGTCAACATTTTCGTTTTTCGTACTTTCTTGTGAATCCCTGTTGGCAAAGTAAATGCACTGGTCTTTTTCCGCTTCCCTTCTGACAGTTTCCAAGTATGACTGAACAGAATCCGTTATGGGATCTGTGATTTCATGGGATTGTGTAAGAGGAAATGCTGCATGTTGGCCAAATGTTGCATCTAGTGGACCTTGAGTAAATGATCGAACATCCTGAGTGCTATGTTCTTCATTGGTATCACTTATCCTAGCATACTTGTTTCTGTAGGTATATTCATCATTCTGGCAATCAGATCGTTTACTCATAATTGTATAACTAATGCCTTTTATGGCAAAGAGCCTTGTGTAAATTGAAAAAAAATGAGTCTGTGAAATATAAATGAGCATCAGCTTTCTGGGTTCATTTATCAATTGGCAATTATTCAATGAGTAAACGACCTAGAAGGGACAGTGATGTTGAATATACTGCAAATCAGGAGTCAAAATCAAAAGGAGTTGTCATACATTGCTCTATACCTCCATGTCATTTAAATCCAGCTAGTTTTAATGATTATTTAGCGTACGAAGCACACATTCTTGGTACTCATAATTATCTTTGTTTAGAATGCCAGAAACGGTTTCCATCAGAAGCATTTCTAAACATACATATTGATGAAAATCATAATCCATTTTTTGAAATAAGCAAAGAAAAAGGAGAAAAAGTGTATAAATGCTTTCATTATTCGATAAGTGATGGGTGTAAAAAAGTATGTATTGATAGACGAAAAAGAAGATTACATATGATCGATAAACATGCTTATCCACGGAACTTCAACTTTGGAATTGTTGATAGCGGAATAGATCCAAGAAAACCTTCTCTATTAAAATGAATTATATATAATCGTTATTTATACTTCTGGTGTTACGTTATCAGACTGCCCGTTAGCATTCGAATCAAGCTTTCTTTTCTTCTTTACAGGGATAACAACTCCTCTTCTTAGTTGTGCTAATATTTTTTCATCAAACTTAGAGTCACAAGTTGGACACTTGCCTTCTTTAGGAATTACACTCATTATACATAAGCAAACAGAGCAAACAAATCCTAGGTTTACTGATTTCCCCGTAATGAAACAACTTGCTCTATAATTGACATTGGAATTAGTCGGAAGTATTATTAACAGTCTTATTGATGGTTCGATAAAAAATGCTGTGGATAAAGTCTGAATTAATCCTTCTGGATTTGCAATATGTAAATATACTCCATTAGTAGCATCTGATGCTTGTTGCAAGTATGAAGAGTCTTTTTCTCCTAATTTAGCTACGTCTATAGGCACTTTCATTTTCTGTGCGGCAAATGTTGTGTTCATGATTGGAATATATTTAATGTCATCGTCATCGTTAGATGAAACTATTAAAATCCTTGATCTCATGGATGTGAGACTTGTAGTATTCGTTCCACCCGTGGACATTGAATTTGAATTTGTTCCCGACGAATTAGTTTTATTAGAGCTTGCATTTGTTGTTGTATTTATAGCTGAGGCTGTTGTTGTAGAAATAGACAGATCCAAATTTAGCATCCTATTGGTATACGTGAGAGCCAAACTTAAGGCTCCAGATAATGTCGAATTACAGCGATTGTCATCAATGTTTTGAGATATATCTGCAAATACTTCATTCAATTTCTCCAATACTGCCTCGTCGACAATTCTAAACTGTCTATACATACCAACACCTACCAAGCTCGAGGTAGAATCTGCCGTTTCCATATTTGAACTTCCCCCATTCTTCTTTGAACGAACTTCATCATAATTTTTCTCGGGATTAGGATACAAAAACTTCGAACCTTGGGGGGTACTAGCTATGAAAGCAACTTGATTGGAATTGTTTAATGAAAGGTGTGCATTAAGAAATACAAGCAATGACTTTGCCACTTCTTGTATACTAATCTGGTCCCGTATCTTGTACCAACTTTGGGGTGTAACATCAAGTACTACTGTCAAAAGAGATGGATCATCACTAGGAGTATCAGAAGAACCTATGTCTGTGAACACTGAGTCAGCTATCGCATCCATTAAGCAGTTATGTTAGTTCTCTAAAAAGTATTTCTATACTGAATCAGATTTTTGAATTTTTATTTTAGATCGCACATTAATACGGAATACTCGAATAATCATGGTACGTGAAGATCTACAAGATTTACTACAGAAATCTATTGCATTTATAAATTATAGAACATAAATAATCTATTCCCCAATATCTTCATACCAGTCTTCTGGTCTTTCTTTGATAAATTTACTCATTAATTCTTTGCAATCTTTGTCCTTTAAATTCACAACCTCAATACCCTTTTGCCTTAATAACTCCTCTGCACCAAAGAAGTTATCATTTTCTCCAAGAACCACTCTTTTAACACCATACATGATGCAAGCACCTGAGCACATATCACAAGGCGACAACGTGGTGTACATCGTACATTTTTTGTAAATACTTCCTTTTAATCTACCAGCATTTTCTAATGTAGAAATCTCACCGTGTAAAGTAGCTGAAGAACTTTGGAATCTCATGTTGTGACCACGACCTAATACAGTTCCATCTTCATGAATTAAAGCTCCACCAATTGGAACCCCACCTTCTTCGTAACCTTAGGTTGTTAGTACATGCAACATAGAAGTCAGGTAAAAAAGATAAATACTATACATACCCTTCTTAGCTTCCTCGAAAGCGATCCTCATTCCTTCTTTGTCATTGAATACCATTTTGGAATTTATTCAGTATTTAATTAAATTACTATTATATCTAACTAAGTAAATTTATTTAACAGGCTCGCATCGTGAAAATTTAGGCTGCGCAGTTTCAAGGCACTCGTTTTGCAGACAAAAGTCACTTATATAAGTTAACAAATCCATTCCTATCTGCAGATATTATCATTTCAAATGGTCTAGTGATTACCCCTATATCATTTATAATATCCTGATGTATCCTAACAGAGTCAAACTGCTGGCTAGCAATACTACTCAATGTAATTGCATCACTCGGTTGAGCAGGACCTTTATCTGTGCTTATTCTTTCGTAATTCAACTGAAGTGCCAGATTAACTCTAGATTTATTGAAAGATGTGGCATACTTGCTATTGAGAGAAACAGACTCTGCTGTATCAAAAATATTCCAAAGAATAATCCGCTTATCCCAAGTTGCACATGCAAAGTAGTTGTTTGCTTTGTTTTTGAACGTCAGCAATGCAGTCATACTCTTATCTTTATTATTATCAGTGTCGAAATCTATATCTAAGTCCGATAAAATGGCATCAATTTCTGGCTCTTTAGTAGCTTGGATCTCATCTAATGAAAATAACTTGACTTTTGGGTTAATGGCATTTGAGCTAAATGTTTCACGGCATTCGAAACTGGGAACATCCCATAGAGATATATCTGATTCGTTGGTACCACCTATCATTGCAAAGTAAGATGTGTTCTCCAGTCTTGCATCTAAATTAAAGTCGTTTGGCATCAAAATTAATTTTTTTATCGGAGACAATTTATCATATTCATTATTTGTATTTAATTTCCAAGACTTTACTAATGTTCTAAACCTTAGGTCCCATAAACATATGTTACCTTTATCTGTACTCACTAGTAACCATGCTTTCTTATGGTCTATTATGAATGATGTAATTACGCCAAGTATTACAGGATTTTGCAAATTAAATTCAACTTCCATCTTGATAATTTCAAATCCTATAATTTTAGAATTAGACGTAGTACCAATAATCCATGCATGCAGCAGAGAAATACAATATTCGACACTTGTTAAATACCCATCCTCGATAATATTCAAGCTATAATTTCTGATCAATGAAAGTCTTGTATATTTGGTAATCCTTTTATTCTTCCCTCTTGAAACATCAATTCTAAACAACCTTAGCTTTCCATCAGTGGTTATAACCAGAAACACAAACCTATTCGGAATAAATTTAATATCAACAATTGAAGATTCTAGCTTCAAAGAGAGACTTTCACGTTTAACTGTAATACTCTTTTCTAGCTTCAGAGTATCCCAAACTTTCATTGTGCCATCTTCAGAGCCAGTTATGAAAAACTCTGAAGTTGGACCAACAGATATACAATTTACTCCATTAATATCCCCATCAGTATTATTTGTATTAATATGTGCTACGCATATTCCCTGTGGTTTCCAAATATTATTGTCTGACGTGGATGGTTTCGAAAATTTTATAATATTCCCGAATTCTGAAAAACTATCCAAGGTAGGTTCAAACTCGACATTATGCAAATAGTTTAACATATATGGGTTATAACCAGTATAACTATGCTTCATATTTGCAGTGATGATTTTTTGGTTATTAACACTAAAAACTTTATGAGTAGAATTCGAATTATTAGTGGAATGAATATGATGATGATGATGGCTAGTACTAACATTAAAAGAAGAATCATGGCTAGTCTCTAATTCTCCAAAAACATTTGCTTGGACAGTCTGCAATGAAACTTTTACCTTACCAAAATTTGGCAAGATAAGCGAATTTAAACCTCGTGAGGCTTCTACATCCTTTTTGGAACTGGGAATGGTATGCACAGATTCAAAATTCGTTTCTGCGGTCTTGGAGTCAGATGTAAAAGGTTCGGATTTATAACAAACTTCGAAGAAAACATTGCGTGGGGTAATATTAATGTCCTTTGGAAGTTCAAAATCATCTTTAGACGTAGATGAAGTATTAGATTTGCTAGCATGAAAAATATATTCTCTTAAAATGAATATCTTCCATAAGTCCCTATCATTAAGTCCCACGGATTTTAATTTTAATACCCACTGTTTATCTTCTGGGGATAATGGAATGTTTGAGTTCGTACTGTCTAAAGGAAAGCCGCTCTTAGATTTAGGAATGTAAACAGATTTCCCCATATTAGTCGAATAGGGTAAAATCTTTGCAGGTGCTTTTATATCATTAAATACCGAGAAGCTCTTCTCTTGCCAAAACAATGACTTGCTAGTTGCATTCGATGACCAAGTAATCGCCAAATTATATATCTGTTTCGATAATGGCTTTGTAATAGATGGATATAACGTATTCCAGGTTATTGTGTTCACATCATACACCAAAAAACCCTTTACAAGAGGATAAAGAAAGCAATATTTATCAGCATCCAGTAAGTTATCGCTAATTGATAGAATCAAGCTGATTACAGACTGCCTAATCCATTCATTCGGAAGAAGAAGTAACTTAATCGAACTAGTCAACAACTCCTTATAGATTGACAATGCATTGAATTCAGATTTTGGATTAATCAACCTATGTTGCACAAAATAATGAAATATTTCCAAGACCTTCAAAATAACAAATTGTTCCAGATCACCCAATGTTTGGATTAATAAGGGTAAAATGTATTGCTCAAAGGATAAAACCCCAACGAATGGGCCAATTTCCAAGATGGACGACAAAAATGCAAGCCTCAATTCATAATTTGAATCATTCAAGTATGTGATCAAGTGCGGTAATATTATATCATTAGTTTTATCAACACCAAAAAATTGGCATAATGGCATTATATTGTTAACTAAACTTATTTTAACCATGGGGTTAAGGTCTGTTAATAGTTTGGAGGAAAGATCCTCAACATCAGAGTCTAACTGTTCTTTTCGAATACTGAATGAATTATAAGAGTCATTTACATTTTCATTATCGTTTAAAAGTTGCGTCGGAGGGAGACGATTTTTCAAGTCTTTTAGAACACTGTTCTTAAAAGTCTTTGACATCATCCAGAACTTCTTTGAAACTATTGCAAGATGCGGCAAACATGCAGCTAGCGTTATTTTGATTAAATTTTTGTCCTCATTCTTTGGAAATATACCTATCAATGTGTGTAACTTTGGTAACAAATACTCTGAAAACATCAATACATTAATCGGGTTAATATATGAACACGACATAAGTAAAGTAGTAATAGATGTTAATGCAATACATGCCACTTCCGAAGATGATGTAAAGTTTTCAGACAAATTGGATTGAAAATTATTTGGTTGGTAATTACCGGAACTGTCAATGTATTCGTCCAATAAATTACATAAATATGGCAAACAACGGTCCAATTTGCAATCATCATTAACTCTCTCCGAAAGTGCAATTATTAGTTCACACGCTTTGATTTTTGAAAAAGGCTGCTTGAATGATTTCATCAACGAGAAAATCAAATTAAGGATAATCAAAGAGCCTTGCTGCAGGTGATTATTTTCCATAAATGTTGCAGTTGACTTAATTATATAGTTTCTTGGCATTCCTTTTAAGTTAAGAATTAATGGCACGAATTTCGAATCTTGTGAAGCCGATAAATTGCCTTCATTAGAATAATTAAACTGCAAAGCATCGGTAATCTTGTCATAACTTTTATAAATGTGCTCAAGTTTTAAATCGCTTGGAGTCAAATTATCATTATCATTTGGGACAACAAATAAATCATTATTATTCAATTCTGACATGAAATCATAAAGAAAATCATAAAAGAAACTAGGAAAACATTTGTCTCTATAGCTGTTGAGTATAGTATCAGCTGATTTTCTATCCTTAGGATTACGCAGAATCAAGTTCGTTATTATTTCTCTAATGTATGAATCATTTATAGTAGATAAGTCAGGAATATACTCGTTTTTCATGTATTTGAATATCTGAGATAATGTAAAAGTAGGCTCTCCGTCCAAATATAACTCAGCTATAACACATCCCAAACTAAATAAATCCATTTCATTTGTTAGCTGATCTTTTCCATTGAACTTTCCAAAATCGTTAATATTTTGAACTGGTTTTATATTGCTCTTTGAGTTATAAAACCTCTCTGGGGCAATATAGCAGAGTCTTCTATCTGACGTATCAAAATAGAAAGAAAATTGATTCGGATTATCTTCTGGAAGATACGTAGGCTTAGTGTAGCTCGCAAAGTCTGTCAACATTACCCAATCCCACGACGTGATCAAACAATTCTCTAGTTTCAAATCACCATGATGTATGCCCAATTTATTATGCAAATCATCTATTATTTTCAAGATTTGGAACGCAAGAAATGCCTTTTCAATTGGTTCCAAAAAGGGCCGCAAAGATATCCTATCATATAAGTTTGTTTTTATCAGCTGTCTAATTAAATAGCCCGCCCTGTCTGTTTCTATAATTTTGTGCCATGGAAGAATATTATTGAACCGATTGAGTAACGACGATTCTTTTGCCAATAATTCGATCAATTGCTGTAAATCTATGTTGTAATTCGAGGTATTGTTGGAAGGCTTTATTAGTATTTTAATAACAATCAAGTTTCCAGATGCATTATCAACTGCTTTAATGGTCTTAAGAAATCGTGAATTGTTTAATAATTCGACATATTGGATATTATTTAGAATATCCACATACGAAGAAATAGCTATTGTCGGTGCCGAGGGTGCCAATAATGACAACCTAGCGCCCATTGTACGCTTTAATTAATGTAATGTTAGAATAAAGAGATTATACAACTATATCAGTAGAAGTGACAATCGCGATAGCTATTATTATACACAGAACATTAATACGCAGTACAACAACTAGACTGTACTACCAAATAGTTTGAAGTACACATACATATACATATATAATTATAAATTATATATAATAATTTATTATAATACAGTTATTAGTGTAGATACAGCACCAGAAGCAATTCTAATTGTGGATTGAAAGAGTCCTGTAAAAGAGTCCTGTAATATAGTATCAATCTACAGAATTTGAGTCATAATTTTCAAGACCTTTGATAGTTTTACCTTGTAAGCAAAGCGAACCTATGATCAAATTATACCTTTAAAATTAAGAGATATCCTATTCTTTGGGTATTTGCAGTTACGGATTTCATAACTATAATAGTTCTAGGTATATTCCGGTGTTCTGATGTGATGCATGGATGTTATTTGCAACCAAAAAGGTTTTCATATTATGGTGATAAAACCACAGTTTTCTAATTCTAACTTTAGTTTCTAGCAAGTCTGTCTTGCTTATAAATGCTTTACTTCTCGGAATGGACGGATAAAACGAGGATAAACCTTATTAAGAGTATATACATGGTAATCGTTAGGCAAGAGACTTAAAGGGTAAAATTGCGAAAAGTGTGGCCAAGATGAGCTGCTTATCAACTAACCCGATTATTAGCTGGTATTGCGTACGGCTTTGCTGATGCAAAATAGTATAAAATCAAAGATGTGCTCTGAAATGATAATCAGCTAAGTAAGGCAAAATGTATGACGAGAGTGAGAAAGACTTAGTTCGTGGTGAGATAGATAATATCTCTGATACTTCCAGTAATTCTACTATCTTCCAAGCAGGGTTAACAGATAAAGAATTAGCTGAAAGTGTTGATAGAATTATTGAGCAGAATCAACGTTTAGTTCCACACAAAGAATTGATCTATCGAGGTGCGGTACTTGCCAATGATGAAGGTAACGTTCTCGATGAACACCGACACCATTACAACGATGCCGAAATAGATCAGCTAGCATTTGAATCAAAACATTCAATAAGGGCACAATCTTGGACCATGTTTTTAGTGGCACTTTCAGCGTGTCTTTCAGCTGTCAACTTTGGTCATGATGAATCGGCAGTAAGTGGGGCACAATTGGATTATATTCAATTGTTCGATATCACCAATGCAAATGTTCAAGGCACAGTTAATGCAGCGCCTTATTTGGCTGCAGGGACTATTGGTATCGGATCTGCCATATTTCTAGATAAATACATTGGTCGCAAATGGATTATTTTCATTTCTTGTATTTTTGGAGTCGGAGGATCCTTGTGGCAAGCATTCAGTCAATCTATGGGTTCTCTATTAGCTGCACGCTTGTTTCTTGGGATTGGGATGGGTTTAAATTCTTCAGCTGTTCCTTTGTTAATTGCGGAAGCTGCCCCAGCAAAGTCTCGGGGAGCATTTTTAATGTTATGGCAGACTTTCGTTGCATTTGGCGTTATGCTTGGAAGTGTATTTAATCGAGCCTTTGTTGATGTAGAAAATATTGGTTGGAGGTTAATGATTGGAGCTTCCTTTGTTGCTCCTATTTTAACTGCTGCCCTTGTTCTTTTTATACCCGAATCTCCCCGTTATTTGCTTTCTATCCATAAGGATGAACAGGCATTGGTATCCCTCATCAAATTGCGTAATAGTGAACTTTCTGGGTCAAGAGATTTTTTTATTTTATATAATTCGTTGAAACGATCAGAAGAAATAGAGAAAATCCCAATAACTTCTCAAATTAACCTTTTCTTTACCAATGGTAGAGTGAAATATGCATTATTAGTATCAGCTTTTAACATGATTATGCAGCAATATTGTGGTGTGAACATCCTTGTTGGTTATACTACAACAATTTTAGTAGGCGCTGGAGTGGACTCAAAAACTGCCATAGCTGGAAGTATTGGAATTGGCGGAGGATGTTTCTTAGCTACTTTCTTCTCTTCTCAATGCATTGATCGTTTTGGAAGGCGAAGAATGCTACTTTCAACTTTCCCTCTTCTTTCAGGATGTCTTTTTTGGCTTGGTGGTTCTTTGTACATATCTGATGATACTTCCCGTTTGGGTTCAGGATTGACTGCCATGTACATGTTCGTCATTTTCTTTGGGCTTGGAATTGGTCCAATCAGTTGGACCTATAATGCGGAGGTTTATCCGTTGAATGTTAGAGTCTTGGGGGTAGCTATCGGCATGGCTATCAATTGGATCTTAGATTTTGTCTTAAGTATGACCTGGCCAAAGATGGCTCAAACTATGAGTGCAAGCGGTGGTCTTTTCTTTTATGCATCCTTTAACCTATTTGCATTCTTCTTCGCCTATTTTTTTGTTCCAGAAACCAAACAATTAACTTTAGAAGAGTTAGATAAGGTATTCTCTCAAAGCCCTTTGAAATTTGCCAAAACTAAGGTTTTACGATTATTTAGAAAAGACTAATTCAACGAACCAATATTTAACTGTGCCAATTTTTCAACGGCCATACTTTAATTTCTAGTTTAGATACTTAGCAATGCTTCATCGAGCCAGAATTGTAAGCCTTTTTATTATTTTGGGCAAATTTTAGATTCCTTTCTAATTAAGCATCTATTTAAACAATCAGGTGAATTTGGCTGTGAAAGAATATTGTAGATCTTATGAATTTTGCTTTCGCAATTATTAACCCTTACAGATTTAAGAGTTCATGCCTTGATTACCAGATCTCTAAAGGCGAGCCTAGTATTTCACATGGAACATCTTTTACTCCAGACGCACTAGGTTTATAAAGCATGGTGAAATTTACTTTACACAGCAAAATTAACACACACTATATTACAATATTAGATTTAATCACTAAATTTAATTACAAAATTACTTAAAAATATATATAACAATAAATTAATAACTTGTAAAAGAACTTAGTTAACTAAAGTAGAAGCAGTAGCAGATTCGTACTTCCAGTTTGGTGGTAAGACAGCAACAGTTCTGTAGTATCTAGCTAATCTGTGGATTCTAGATTCGATTAAAATTAATCTGAACTTAGAGTCCTTGTCCTTTCTGTTTCTTTCTAAGTGCTTTCTGACAGCGACAGCCTTCTTAATCAAGTAGTATAAATCTTCTGGGATTTCTGGGGCTAAACCGTTAGACTTTAAGATTCTTAAAATCTTGTTACCGGTACAGACCTTAGCTTGAGAAACACCGTGAGCATCTCTTAAGATAACACCAATTTGAGATGGAGTTAAACCCTTTCTAGCGTACTTGATGACTTGTTCAACGACATCTTGTTCGGTTAACTTGAACCAAGCTGGAGCGTTTCTAGAGTATGGAGTAGCGGAGGAGGAGATACCTTTACCCTATAATATGTTAGTAAACAGCACTTTCAAAGCAAAAGCACAAAACTATCGAACTATCAGAACAATACTCAGCAAAAATCCTACCTATGCTTTCATTCCAATCACAGAAAATCAAGCCCACGAGAATTTCGCCAGAGGCTGCCCTAATAACCTTACACTTCAATAAAAAGTGGTATCGACCAGTATCCGCAATAGGCGATAGTCAAGTATCAAGTACCAAAAGCTTCTAATGATAATTATTTGCTAGATAATTATCTACTCTTGGTAAGACCTTGACTATTTTTTACTGCCCATGCAACCGAATCGATCCTGAAAGTCACACTAGTTATCAAGTATTGGAATAGTAGTGTTGATTGTTGGTTTAATCACATACAGATGAATGCATACGACCCATTTTGACGGATTATTTCTTGTTTTTTTAGTAAGGAAAAGAAGAAAGAGTATAATAAGTTAAACTGAAAAATTTTTTTTCACCAGATGGTAAGAACGAAAACTTCTTCACGAAGATTGATCTCACACGACCAATTTTCCACTAATAAAATGTGAGTGCTGAACATTACTTAGGGTGAGTATATATGGGAACTAATAATATATCTCCATCAGAATATAGTTGTCATTAGCAAGATTAACGGATGTTATTCTTTCCGTTCTATATATATATATCTTTCTTCCATCATGGTTGAGTTTTTCGAACTCTTTTAGGTCAAAATTCTCTATATTCCCACCATTATGTGAACTTCTCCATATATTTCATAATTTGTCCCACTTAAGCTCAGGAACTGCGTGTGAACCTCAATTGTTATCGATCAAGATCAGTCAGTCTATACATTCTTGTATCTGCAGATACTGTATGAACTCGATTCTGGTAAGAGTCAATGAAATGCAAGAAAAGTATAGACGAAAATGAAGTTGAGTCACTCCTAGCTAATGAACCAGAATTAATCATACGATCAGACCATTATACTTATAATTGGCATTATATAAATGAAGTAGTCGACAGGCTTAAGCATCGCTCTTCATGTTCCAGTTGTTCTGCTAGTATAGTGTATTTATTCGAAGAAACCTGTTTCAGGGAGAGAAGAGAAGTTAAATATACGACATATTTTCATTTAACTGGCATAGTTATATGCGACCACAATTTAATTACAAATGATATACTAGACAGGTTATTAGAAGATTATCGGAGTTCTGAGGACGGATACTGGTATGCGGAGGATGGAATAGTTGTATGTACAATGTCTCACGGGTTGGTCTGGGGTATAAAGAATGCTTTAATAGAATTTGACGAAATGACACAAGATCCAGATTATTTGAAACTCCAGCCTTATATTAGAGAAATAGTTGAGCGGACAATTAATAATTTAAGATTAGTGGCTGAAGCCAACGACCCTCGTGAAAGAGAGCAAGTTTTTCTTAAGCACGATAAGATTGAGTTGACCGACTTTACAGTAGAACTATAGTCAACGAAATTATTTCTGTAATTATGTGAATGATGCATATTTGAAGTCAGGGACTACAGACTTGCATAATGATATGAGAGGCTCTCCGTGTATGATAAATTTGAGTTGACTGATTTTACCATAGAACCATGAGATAAATGCTTTCTAGGACCGTAGTCGAATTTGCAAGATCAGGGCTTAGTAGATAATAGATCATCGTGCTTTTATATACAGAGGTATATAATGAACTGCTGAACCCAACATAAAACAATAGCAGAAGGCGAACAAGAGTCGGAGTTTCCGATGAATGTCAGACCTGGCATCTATTACAGACCTTTTTGTGTTTAGACATATATATTGACTATAAAAAATATATTTACTCAACATAATTTAGAAAATGTCTCCCTATTTCAACTGGTCCTCGAGATCCTCGAAGTCTTCTTCGTCACTTATTTCGATAACCCTGCGTCGTTAGTACATCTCCCAGTAAGCTCTCTCTATTATACGTACTTTGCTACTCCGGCCTTTTCTCTCATCAATTCTACTGACCCTGCGTACAACATCTTGCTCTCTTGGCCACATGTTGGAGGCCTCCAATACAACAATACCAATGGAGTCTTCAACCTCCCATCTGACAATTTAAATGGATACGATAAAACCACAAATCTAGGACTGTTGTCTGGCAATTCTTCCGTCAATTCTTCGATATTGTCTATGACTTGCTCCTCGTCCTCCCTCTTGATTTCATACGATCCTTTATCGATTGTATCTAAAACATTAGTACTATTCTCTCAAATAATAGTTCTAGTTACTTGTCCCACACACAACAATATACATACATATAATAGCTTGCATCTTGTCGACCCTCGAGCTACCAAATCTAAATTTGCGTAGCGAAGTCAAAGTTTCCGATGAAAAAGTATATAATGAGGGAGCCTTTTAACATAATTTTGTTAATATATATATCTTATGATCATTATCTATTATCCTAAATAATCACCAACATACCATAATGTAATATATTCGAGTTAATATTCTATCTCACCTATTGAATAGTCTTAAGTATGGGACATTATCGATTTTGATATTGCGACTTAATCAGGGAAGTGCGGTGTGTCCCAGCACAAAACAATAACACAGAACAAGACGAAATGAAAACAACAACAGTAGTACATAATTAAGCTAGATATTCTAGTAATTATATCTTTGTTGATCAGTACTTCTTCTATTGAATATTGTTGAAAAGTTAACAAAAAAAAAGCTACTTTCATTTGAAAACTGTTCTTGCGTTTTGATCTGAGTTCTTAGTTTCTTATTGCCAACCTTCTATTTGCATTCGGACGTAACTAGCATTATTTTTATTTTATTTCATTTGTATTAATTATTGATAAAATTTGATCTAGTAAACAGATAATATTATTCATATGCCAAAGAGTAAACTAAATATTCCCCTTATTGAGTTTTTAAGAAGTAAGTATTTTATTTTATTTTGTTGAAAGTGTTGGAGGGAGATAAACTAACAATATTTAGACCGAATTTATCTTGGAGCGTATGATTATACTCCACCAGATACGAATGATTTGGTATACTTTACAGTCGAGGATGCATTGCCATATAATGCGTTCCACTTAGATTTTGGTCCTTTGCATATTGGGAGCTTGTATAGGTTTGCGGTCGTGTTGCACAACATCTTGAACGAAGAATCTAATCAGGGAAAGGCCATTGTTTTCTACAGTGCTACATCCCCTAAAGAAAGAGCTAATGCAGCTTGTTTGCTTTGTTGCTATATGGTTTTGGTTCAATCATGGTCACCCCATCAGGTGTTGCAACCAATATCACAGATCGAGCCTCCATTGCAGGGGTTCCGTGATGCTGGGTACTCGAAAGCAGATTTTGAAATAACCGTGCAAGATATTATATACGGTATGTGGAGGGCTAAAGAAAGAGGAATGATAGATTTGACAAGCTTCAATTTAGAAGAGTACGAGCAATATGAAAGAGTCGACCAAGGTGACTTTAATGTTGTGTCCAAAGACTTTATTGCATTCGCATCTCCACAGCAAAGTATGAGAGGCGGAAAGCCGGGGTCGCTTAATGAGCCATTCAAAAAGGTTCTAAATTATTTCATGCTTAATAATGTACAGCTAGTGGTTAGATTGAACTCACACTTATATGATGCTAGCGAATTTACGAAACGAGGTATTCAACATATCGATATGATCTTTGACGACGGTACATGCCCAACCTTAGAGTATGTTCAGAAATTTATTGGCGCTGCGGAGTGTGTTATAAATAAAGGTGGTAAGATTGCAGTTCACTGTAAGGCTGGTTTAGGTAGAACTGGGTGTCTAATTGGTGCGCATTTAATCTATACCCATGGGTTTACTGCCAGTGAATGTATCAGTTATATGAGATTAATCCGTCCAGGTATGGTAGTTGGACCCCAGCAACATTGGCTATACTTACATCAAAATGATTTTAGGGATTGGAGACATACAATGTGCCTAGACAATAGACCTGATGAAATGATTGGTGGATTATATTCATTGGTTCCATATGAAGACTTTAAAGCGAGAATGAAATTAGAAGCTAAACAGAGAAGGTTACAACAACAGCAACAAATAAACTCTTCAGTAAGTCATATGGATTCGTCGTTCCACACCCCGATTAGAAGAAGAAAAATAAGTGGCGCCTTAGCTGCAAAAATTCAGACAGCGGTACCAATGGAATCACCTGGTCAACCTAGAAAGTACAAGGAAGATGATAGCTCGGGGGTTGTAGAAATAATTAACAATTCCGATGAAGAAAACGATATTAACAATGGAACTGTGTCAATGCAAGATATCCAAAGCCCTGTAAGAAAATCAACATATGAGCCCCAAGGCCAAATTCAAGATGCTGAAATACAAGATGTTGAGGGTACCATAGCAAACAATAAAAGAGATCAAAGTGGCAATGATTGGAAAGTATTGCGTTCTATCTCTGTAAATGCAGGTAACCTGCCGGTACTGTTGACAAAGACAACTACAACCACCACTACAAGGACTGTAAGTACTACGTTATCTTCTTCGCCGCACTCTTCACCAACTCAAAATATTAAAATCCCAAAGTCCAGGTCTCATTCAAGAGTTAACTCAGGTATGATCCCATCTAAGAACATCAATAATAGGGTCCATTCTGCTGGTATTAGAAAAGTGAGTGGCACCAATGGAAGAAAGTGTTAATTTTTATTGTACATTAGATAAGCATATCGCAAGAGAAAGTCGAATTGTTGTACTCTTCATGAAGTAAGTATTATATACATTATATATTCAAAATGATAGCAGATTAATATTATTCATCGTATGCAGCCTCAGAAACGAAGAACGTATCATCGTCAACATGTTTAAAGGCTATTATATCATAATCATTAAACTGGAGGCTTGATATGCTGGAGTCGTCCGTAATTTCAATCCAGTTGTTATCGTATGGGGAAGTTTTATCCTTTGGAAGTGCCAAAACTAAATCATCCGCTTTTAAATCGTGAATTATATTCTTTGTATCTTCTGCATTATCTTCCATCATTCCATCATTCTCCAGGTTATCTATGAATTCTGACTTAGGAACCTCAATGTCATCTTCATCCAACTTATTAGTTTCCTCATCCTCTTCAACAAGAGAAAGTCCACCCGACTGTTCTATTGATGTAGCCAAAGAAGCTTTAAAATTCTTCAATGATAAAGAAGCTTTGGTACTAAGGTCTAAAGGTAAAACATAAGTACTCTTATTCCGTTTGAATTTTATAATGGTAATTTGGTTGGTCTTCGAACTTTTCGAAAGTTTAGGTGCCTATATCCAAATTAGTATATAAACTATTATAATAATCGATACCCATTCGTATATACGTACCATATCTTCAATTTCTATTTTTGTTTATAGCTAGATGTTGATACAAGGTAATCCATCTTTTGATATCTGTTCCCTCACGTGCGACATGGATCTTTAGCTCAAAAAAACTTGCAAAATGGCTTCAACCTATTCCCTATGTTTACGTCCCAAAGGTCTGTCTAAAGATATGCAAAGTGCTTCATTCATACAGTCATTTGCTCATAAGCATTCAATAATTACATTGTACAGATCACTTATACGACATACGAATAGATTGTCTACCCTTGAAATAACACAATCCGATGAGGAATGTTCCAAAGATGTTCAAACAGAATTGTTCAAAGCTAACATAGATAGGAAGTTGTACGTAAGACTTTTAAAATCAGAGTTATTTTATATCATACAAGACGAATTTAGAGTCAATCATAAAGAAAAGATAAATAATCCTAACAAATTGAGGGAAAGAATAGTTGCAGGATTAGAGCTTCAAAACGACTTAGAAAATATAAAGGATGGTGAAGTTTCCGGAGTTAAATTAATAGAGAAATTGGTGGAATATCGACAACAGAAGCAACGTGAGCAGAATTGGAAAGCTGAATATTTGAAAGATCCTGGAGAAATAGATAAGAGTAGGAACAAGGACAAGCCCACGCTCTTGTTGAAGCAAATTGAATCAAGATCGAAGAAACCTCAATTGCCTTTACGTAGATTTAAGGGCCTTACACAGAAAGACAAAGAGAATCGAATTAAAATGGAATTGATACGCTGCGAGGAAAATACTCAAAAATTGCTTCGTCGTTATTTAAAAAAGTTGCAGACTAATCATGAAATACCTATTCCTCATTTGCTACCATATACACCTGAAAGTGCATTATTACCCATAGAAGAGTCTGTTTCTACGTCGATATCAATTCCTGGGTCCACTCGTAAGTCTTCTATCGCATATGCATATGATCAGGAATATATCGATGCAATAATAAAACCTGAAATGGAATTCGATATTAATAAATGCCATTACCTTGAAAATTTACAATCAATAGTGAATGAAAAAGGTCCTTTCAAAGTTCAAATACAAATAACCGAAGCAGGCCCTATCCCAGTTCCATATATCAGAATGCCATACCCAAGACTCAATCATCTAAAAGAAGTAGCATTAGATATAAAGAAAATGATGCGGTTAGTGAGACTCAAAACAGTCTGGAACGCTTCAGGAAATGATGCCAATATCACTGAACCTCAATTTTCAGATGGTAGTTATAGTGTACGGGGTAGTAAGGGGTTTGGAGAGAATGAGAGATTACATCCAAAAATATACTACGACCTGTTGGCACAAGGAGAAGGTTTATGGGAATACTTAATAGATGCATCTTTAAAAATGATGATACAAAAGACGTAGCATCATATGTTAATGAATGGTCCAAAGCCTTAGAAGATGCCACTAATTGTATCAATGAGGAGCTAACTTCGTATTATCAAAAATATAACAAATTGAAATCATCTAAATCTCCGTTATTACAAGAACAAAAGATACTACAGCATCAAATGAACGTTCATTATAATGAACAATTGAAAAGGTATATGCATATAATAAGACTAATAGAAGATAATAAAGTGTTTAAACACTCAGAAATTGTTAATTCGGATACAGTAACGAAGTCTTACGACGAATATTTGATAGAAAATGATTCAAAGAGGACAAAGAAAAATCAGAGGGGAATGCCAAGCCTAGAAAGAATTGGCATGGGAAAGCATTTAGGAGATTATTTAGATGATGTGGGTTATCACAATTTTAAGCTTGGTGTGAATTTCGATAAAAAACTAAAATTTTAGAATCTTATTTGTACATAATGTAATATAGTAAATTCCTTCTTTTCATTAGCGTCGTAAATGAAGTATTATACAGTATATATATATATATTTGCATGTATGAAGTTGAGAAAATGTCCAAGATATGTTGAGATTTTGAATGCAATAATGTTGAATGTTTTCGTAAAATGACTAAAAGCTATTATACGACGTAACCTCCAAAACTTGTGTCAGTGGTGTAGTAACCATCAACACCGGTAGACATTCCTTCCTTATCTAGGTACTGGCTCTCATCTGGAGGGCCATCACCTTCCAAACCACCTTCTTTTTCAACAATTTCAAAGTCTTCAATCAATTTAATTAATTCATTCGTTTCATTACTTCTTGATTCATCCACAACAGATAAACCATTCATCATGGATATAACTTCACTTAACGACTTTCCTTGCTCTTTCAATTCTTTATGCTTGGCCAATACCTCTTCTAGGCACGTAATTCCATTTTCGTACCACGTCGAAGGATAATCAGCAGGAAATGGGCCAACTTTGAGAATGTCCTTTCTTGCAAACACTGCTTCTTGTGATAACTGGTTACGATAAAATAATGAAGCTTGATAGTGCTCCTTGCAGCAATATTGCGAAAGATATGTATTTGGTAATATCATTGAAGGTTTTCGATTATAAATCTGAAATTTAGTGGATGTTGAAATTTCGCCCATGCCTGTTGATGTCGTACCATTACTGTTAGATGATAGACGACGAACTTGCTGCTTTGGGGAATTATTGCATAATATATATCCACATTGATGTTCTATGTTCTTTTCTTCTATTATTTCATCGTATGTCTGTTGAGTTAAGAACCTACTTAGAAATTTTAATAAGTCCAAGTCGACCGTATGATCAATGAGGAGCTCAGTAATTATGAGCAGAATACGTGACGCTTCAGCTGGACTAATCAAGTCCTTATTCGAAAAAGGCTTTAAATATTCAGTAAATGACTGTACACCAAGGACCTCCATACTAATTTATATAAGACCCATCAATTAGTTATCATATAGAGTAGAATGATTTTGCCTAGTCGGCTTTCTTGTATTCATTGATAAGCACGTGATTTGTAAACAAAAGAAGAGTTCAAATTGTGTTTATCAGGTACCATATTGAAAGCTATTCATACTTACAATTACTACGTTGGTTCTGTAATAAATGTACTAGATCTACTTCTTTTATGGGTAGGAATAGAATAAATCGAAACAGATCTTTGGATGGTCGTGGTGCTACAGGCACAAGTCACTTAAATACATCGCTGGAATCAAAGTCAAGGTCCAGGTCTACTTCAAGATCGACATTTTCCATTAGCTCCAGGTCTAGGTCTTCTACAACCACGTCGTTCTTGAACTTTATTTCAAATGGAAGCCATACGTCGCATCAGCTGCCATCGAATGGGAGAAATAGAGATAAAATATTCTCACTTTATAGACTACTAAAGCTAGAATTAAATTTGCCAGACGAGGGTAATTCTACATCAACACGATCGAACATACCTCCAAAGGATGAGGTTGATAGTTCATACGAGGAAATATCAAATTTAGTAAAAGTACCGTTGGCGTTGGAACGTTTCATGATTTTTGGTCTTTTGGTGTGCTTAAACTCATTCTTAACATTATTTACATTGGTACCACTTAAGATTTTGATTCTAAGCTATAAGGCAGCGTCTGAATCTATAATTTATTTTAAGGTTCACCGCAGATTGAGCTTGGAAATAGTCTACAATAAATTTCGTTGGATCAAGAGAGATGTTATAACTCTTGCAATTTTGATTCTATCTTTTTCCATGCTTTCCTTGCCGAACTTAGATATATCTAGAATGTATCATGATGTGAGAGGACAAGCCGACATTAAATTATATGTTATGTTTGGGGTATTGGAAGTGGCCGATAAGCTCTGTTCGTCCATAGGCCAAGATATACTAAACATTTTGTACAAAATACCAATCACGCCAACTAGAAACAAGGCCTGGATAAAGTTTGCCATATTTTTTACTTTTTCTATACTATACTTATCGTTGCATTCGTATATTCTTATTTATCAGACTGTCTCGTTAAATGTTGCAGCCAATTCATATTCCAACGCATTATTAACACTTTTATTGTCGAATCAATTTGCAGAATTAAAAGGATCAGTCTTCAAAAAGTTCGAGAGAGAAGGCTTATTTCAGATAACTATGTCAGACTTAACAGAGAGGTTCCAACTATCACTCATGTTAGGTATTATTGCATTGCGCAATTTATTACAATTGAATAGTATTCATATGGGAATTATACCAAACAGTTGGAAAAGTTGGAACAATTGGTTTGGTGCTCTTTTCGGCCCAAGCATAGTGGTTATTGGAAGTGAAATATTTGTCGATTGGCTCAAACATTGTTATATTACTAAATTTAACAGAGTTAGACCGAGAATTTATGGCAATTTTCTATACGTGCTAAGTTTGGACTATATCCAAGTATTCAAATCCACATCAAATTCCAATATTAATGACCTGTCCGAACTAACAGATTACATTGTTTTGACTAAACGTATTGGGCTACCATTATTGGCATCAATTGTTTGCTTTCTTCGTATGACATTTCCGGATCTCAAGCAATTGTTTTTTTTTCAAGCTACAAACACATTTGTTTATTCGCTCATTATAAGCTTAATGTTAATTTTGATAACCTTCTTTACGCTAATGTTCATTAGATTAATGCTTGGGTTGGTGATTTTGAAATGGGCTAATAGAATTAGAAAAGAACATAAGGAACACCAGGCTTGGTTACGTGAAGAATCCTCAAGAATTAATACAACGAATAATCTGAAAACAGCTAAGATTGAGGATTTTTCATTATCACCTCAATTGGTTTCTTCAATAGTTGATACAGATATTGCTCCTACAAATATTGAGAGTGATATATTATCTCCCAGTTTGAATAATCAAGATTCAAGTCCTAATTCGCTGACTCCAACATTGCCACTATTTGATCTTGAAACCCCATCACCGAAAGCATCAGAAGACATATCAAAAAATTTACCATCTCCCAAGTCGCCTATAGAATTATCTTATATTCCAGGAGTCCCTAATACGGAAGCTTCGTCCATTAATCCAAGTACACGCTCTTATTTGTACGATTTTGGTGAAAAGGTTCCACCAACTATAGAAGAAAGAAGAAACCAACAATTAATGAATCAAGAATCAAAACAGAATGATCTTGATTTTAACGATGATGAAGGGTTAGGTAAGGTAATGAGGTACGAAATGTCTAGCAAACGCATCTGGTAGTCATATTTTGCATATTATATTCCTCTATGTACATATGTTCTATTTACAAGCTATGTAATAACACTTAGACATTAATTACTTATTTTCATTGTCTCATTTTTTTAATAAATGCTCCTTCATTATTTTATTAATATAAGAAGCAGTTTGTGGTCTAGGTCTTTTTAATTGGGCCGAGAAAGCTAAGCATGTGGTCAATAATGCCAATGCACCAGCTTGGTGAGCAGCTGCTAATGGAATCGGAACCAAATAAATAAGGGTGGAAATACCTAAAGCAACCTGAAGAGTCGCAAATCCCATAACTGTGTGCAACATTCTTTGTGCGGTTTTTGGGATTATCTTCTTATTCCTTGAAGCATATAAATGAGCCCCTAATATCGAGAAGAAAGTGGTCGTTGCAAGGGTACGATGGACAAGTTGAACTGTAGTTGGATTTTCTAACAAATTTCTCCACCATAAATCAGATTGGTCCTCTTTACGGGAAAAAACCGGCGACATCAACTCATTGGACGATGGTAAGTAGTTATCTCCCATGTGTGGGAACGTGTTATAAATAAGACCAGCGTCTAAACCTGCGACCATACCACCAGACATAGCAGTCAAAAAAGTTAAGCAAAGTAATCCAGTTCCAATATTTCTAATCCTCTTTAATGCTGGATTATTTAATTTTTTGAAAAGAGAATCAACTGATTCAGGTACCTTCTTAGCCTGTTGAAGCCATTTATTCTCGTTCAAAATCTCAAAACCTGTCCACAAGACACCCAAATACATCAAAAACGCAGCACCAAGATGCGTCGTTAATCTGTATTGCGAGACAGTTGGTTTTGACCTTCTTTCTAACAATTGCTTTTCATCTAACCCGGACTGCACCATCCACCAACCGATAGCACCTTGTAAGCCTAATAAACCAGTTAAACCAACAACCTTCCACTTTACATGGTTGGCAAACTTTTTGGAGCTCCAGAAGTATACCGCTGGCAATATGAATAACATCCCAATAGCTCTTCCGATCAATCTGTGTCCCCATTCCATGCTGAAGATAAACTTGAATTCTTCTAAAGTGATATGAGAATTAAGCTGTTTAAATTCCGGTGAATTCTGATATTTTGCAAACTCCTCTTCCCAATCCTGCTGACTCAAAGGTGGAAGTGTCCCAGTAACAGGCTTCCATTCGGTGATCGATAAACCTGATTCTGTCAATCTTGTCAATCCTCCTACTACAACAATACCGAAGATCAACCCCGAAGTTCCAATCAACCAATACCCGATTGATTTGCTAGAAATTATTGTTTCAGAACTACGCTTGAACCCCTGAGCATTCTTCAATTGTGCAGATATATTGGAAGAAGCGTTATCCACATTTAATTTCAGTTGTACAGTACTATACTGTCTTCGAAATTTCAACGTGTTGAAAATTTGTGAAAATTTCGTTGGAGGTTTATTAGCAATCGATAATCTGCTAACCTTTGTCTGAGACAAAGTTTGCAATACTGACGAATTCTTTGTGAAAAAGAATCTAGTCTTAGAAAGCATCATCTTTGATATTTTACTTAATATGCTACCAGTTAGTCAGTTTCTAAAGATTCGTATCTAATAATTTTGCATGGCATGATTTTTCTCGCGCAGTAAGCAAAATGCTTGGGAGTCTCATTGGTCGTTTTTAAGAATTGAAGAACTTGATTTACACCAATACCGTACAAATTCAAGAATATATAAAGAATGGAGATTGAATATGTATTTCAATTGGTTTCTAGGGTGTTTAAGATTATAATGTAATTATTTATATTTTTTTTAATTTCTATACTTTCTACGGATATTTGTAAATATGTTCCAAAGTTATTTCTTAAAATATTAGATTGCGATAAAAAGATAATTTTTGCTACATATATCGAAATCTCACTTGAATATGATAACTGATTATAAGACGAATAAAAAAATTTGCTATATGTTGTTTTGTTATCTTCTGTCAAAATAGCAGCTTAAATCTTAGAGCTATATATTGTTTCGTTCTGTTTACAGCTTACATTTTAGACTTTATCGTAATAAGGGAGCTGCGAAATGCGCAGGGATTCAGATACAGTAAGTTTTGGGACAAAGCAATATTTTGTCCCTTTCATGGGATATTGGCGTTATTGTATGCCTGTAACTATTTCTATAAAGTTTTTTACCATTCAGCTCAATAATACCTTTACATCTCCGTGGACCCAAAGCCGTTCCATGCATATCTTCTGAATTCTACACCTTCTACCCAGGTACTAGGAAGAATAAATTCCTTTTTCACACATATTTATGACACGTCAAGGAACGGCTATATCAGCCGTGCATTCCAGATTGCAAATTCTAAAGATCAAGCTCCAAAAAATATATTCGCTTCTTAACCTTGTCTTGCACTTGGAAATTTTCGTTGCTACGACCGTTGAACATGCATCCACGGAATATCGTGGTATTGATGCTAAGGCATATGTTGCATATATCATGTTCAATAGCTAAATACACAGCACTTCTTTGTCTTCACGTGTATTCGTATACTGGCTGCCCAAAACTCTTCATGTGTGCGAAGCATGTGAAATAAAAGCTTAAAATCAAGTTGCATATTTTTCTCATCCGAGGCGGTAATAATTACTCTAGAACTCTGTCCTAGATATTAGACTTCACAAACGTAGATAATAACTCATCAACACAGTATTCTTCATTAGACAAGAGTCTACACCAAGAAATGGCGTTTGAACGATTAATTTTCAATGAAAAACGGTCTGAATGCAATTGACATATGATCGTAGAATTTGTGCAACTGTTGCGGAGTTGAAAAATTAAGTACTGTGACCGAGCATCTTAGATTTCATTCCTCGAGTATATATATATTCTGGCGTTCCCTTATCTCCACATTTAATACGCAATATTTAACATTAGGTACTAAATTAGGACTAAAATAGGAATTAATTATGACTAGTATTGAATTAGCAGCAGCAGCAGTATTAGGATCGCAGTTACTCGATGCAAAATACCATATTAAGGATGACTTTCTTCTTACTCAAAAAGTATTAAGAGAAGCAATCCCTTATGCATATAATTGTTATAGAGGAAGAGCCAGTTTCTGGTATCACTTTGAAAAATCGGTATTTAAATACCCTAAAAATAAGGCAATTGTTTTCCCAAGACCTAAGAAGGATGTCGAGCCAACGAAAGGCGAAGATGGATACATGAATTACGACAATCTTTTCACTTTGGAAACATACACCTACGAAGAATTATACGATATTATTTTGAGGTTTAGTTATATCTTAAAGAATGACTATGGTGTGACTGCCGATCAAACTATCGCAGTTGATTGTATGAACAAGCCATTATTTATAATACTTTGGTTATCATTATGGAATATTGGTGCAACACCAGCATTTTTGAACTTCAACACTAAAGATCAGCCATTGATCCATTGCTTGAAGTCTTCACATGTGACTCAAGTTTTCATTGACCCTGATTGTGCTGGCCCAATCAAAGATACAGAAGCTAGAATCAATCAGGAATCGCCAAACGTTAAGTTGCATTATATCAATGAACCAGAGTTATTAAGAGTGTTAACAGACAAGTCAAGACCAAAGTATAGAGCTCCGGATCACACCAGAAGACCAGAAGATACTGATGTTTCTTGCTGTGCATTGATATACACTTCGGGAACTTCAGGATTACCAAAGCCTGCCATTATGTCATGGAGAAAGGCTTTCATGGCTGCTTCATTTTTTGGTTATATAATGAAAATTGATTCTAAATCCAATGTTTTGACTGCCATGCCGTTATACCATTCTACAGCAGCTATGTTAGGCGTTTGTCCAACTTTATTAGCAGGTGGATGTATCTCGATTTCTCAAAAGTTTTCTGCTACTTCTTTCTGGACTCAAGCTAAGTTGTGTCAAACCACCCACATTCAGTATGTTGGAGAAGTTTGTCGTTATTTATTGAACTCAAAGCCACATCCTGATCAACAGAGACATAATGTTTCAATTGCCTATGGTAATGGTTTACGTCGTGATATTTGGCTCGATTTCAAAAAGAGATTCCATATCAAAGCCATCGGTGAGTTCTATGCATCGACAGAGTCACCAATTGCTACTACTAATTTACAATATGGTGATTTTGGTGTAGGTGCCTGCCGTAAATATGGTGGTCTTATCAACTTGCTTTTGTCTACTCAACAAGTCTTGGTCAAAATGGATCCAGAGGATGAAAATGAAATTTGGAAAGATCCTAAGACTGGGCTTGCTGTTCGTGCTGACCACAACCAACCAGGTGAATTGTTAATGAAGATTTTGAATGCAAAAAATCCAGAAGGTACTTTCCAAGGTTATTATGGTAATAAGAATGCTACTTCATCTAAGGTTATTAGAGATGTCTTTAAGAAGGGAGATGCTTGGTTTAGAAGTGGTGATTTGTTAAAAATGGACCAAGATGGGCTTTTATATTTCGTTGATAGATTAGGTGATACATTCCGTTGGAAATCAGAAAACGTTTCAGCCTCTGAAGTCGAAAATGAATTAATGGGCTCTAAAGCCATTAAGCAATCAGTTGTTGTCGGTGTCAAAGTACCTAATCATGAAGGTAGAGCAGGATTCGCTGTCGTTGATCCTTTGGATGAATTTAGCGATGAGTCTAAGAATCTAGACGTATTGAATAGAATATATGATCATGTATCGAAGACATTACCAGGATATGCCATTCCACAATTTATCAAGATTAGTGGGGAAATTCAAGCAAGTCACAACCACAAGGTTTCCAAGAATCAATTTAAGAACCAAAAGTTACCAAAGGGAGAATCTGGTAACGATGTTATTTACTGGTTGAATAAGAATAAATACGAAGAATTAACTGAAGAGGCTTGGGCAAAGATCATGAAAGGTGCAGCTAAATTGTAGGATTTTTGATAATATAGCACTAGGTATATAGCGAATTACCTTTATTTTATCTTTATTTATTGTGAATTTTCGGATGTAAAATACAAATTATAATAGATCAAAATAGCGTCGTATTAATGTAGTTGCACACTATAAAGTAATTAAATAATATTGAATCATAAATACATTTTTAAGAAATCAGTACGTATGCATTGATTTATTTCTTATCGGAAATAGCAACAACACCTGGCAATTCCTTACCTTCCAATAATTCTAAAGAAGCACCACCACCAGTAGAGACGTGGGATAACTTTTCAACAACACCGAACTTCTTAGCAACAGTTGCAGTGTCACCACCACCGATGATGACAGTGTTACCGGATTCGGCAGACTTCACAGCAGCATCTAATAAAGACTTAGTACCCTTGGCGAAGTTTTCGAATTCGAAAACACCTGGTGGACCATTCCAGACAATAGTCTTAGCTTCAGCAACGGTCTTAGCAAATAATTCGTTGGACTTTGGACCAGCATCCAAACCCATCCAGTTGTCTGGGATACCTTCTTCATCAGTGGCAGTAGATGTCTTAGCATCTTTGTCAAACTTATCAGCGGTAACGAAATCAACTGGTAAGACAATCTTGACATTGTTCTTCTTAGCCTTAGCAACTAAGTTTTCGACGTTCTTAGCACCAGCTTCATCGAATAAAGAGTCACCTATGGCCATGTTGTCTAAAACCTTCTTGAAGGTGAAAGACATACCACCACCAACGATTAATAAATCAACCTTGTCTAACAAGTTGTCAATCAATTGAATCTTATCGGAAACCTTAGCACCACCTAAGATAGCTAAGAAAGGTCTTACTGGGTTTTCTAAGGCCTTGGCGAAGTATTCTAATTCCTTAGCCATTAAGAAACCAGCAGCTCTTTGTGGTAATTCTAAACCAACCATAGAAGAGTGAGCTCTGTGGGCAGTACCGAAGGCATCGTTGACGTAGACATCAGCCAAGTTGGTCAATTGTTGTCTGAATTTCTTGACATCTTCGCTGGAAGCCTTGATCTTTTCACCATCCTTCTTTTGCGAACCTTCTTCTTCGATGTGGAATCTCAAGTTTTCTAATAAGAAAACTTCACCGTCACTACCTGCGTTGACAGCACTTTCGACCTTATCACCGACACAGTCATCTAAGAAGTTAACCTTCTTGCCTAACAATTTTTCCAATTCACTGGCAACTGGGGCTAAAGAGAACTTGTCAACCTTTTCACCATTTGGTCTTCCTAAATGAGAAGCCAAGATCACAGCCTTAGGCTTGTTCTCTAACACATACTTGATAGTTGGTAAAGCAGCAACAATTCTTTGGTTGTTGGTGATGGTTTTACCATCTAATGGGACGTTGAAATCAACTCTGATGAAAACTCTCTTACCGGAGACATCTAAGTCCTTGACAGATAACTTGTTAGATAATGACATTCTATTTCGTATTACAAATTGTTTCTTAATTAATTGATATAAATAATTAATCACGAATATTGCTTCTCAATTGGTGTAACTGCTAGGATATATGAATTCTTTTATACTACGATTATGGTATGGTTCCACTACCTCGGACTTTTTTTTGACCCCGGCGGATTTCTTCCACCCGTCTAGTAATTGCTAACGTCCATTTCAATAAGTCTTACAATGCCATCAATTCTTAAATATAACTACAATACATAAGGCACGCCACTAGATATATAGTACTATAATCATTATGACTTTGAAAATTGTAAGTTTCTACCATATATAGTACTTGACACGTTGGTAACTGTACTGACACTCGTCCGGCAATATGGAACATTACAGGAGGGACGATTGCGACAATAAATGTCGTGGAAGATTTTTCAGATTTTCCAGGAGAATGTCGTGGAAACGGGACAATGTCGCGGAAGATTCGAGAAATCCTCTAGAGATGGGACCTTATAAGAAAGATAAAAGGCGATGAGTAGATGCTAGTATAGTGGTTTGAAAGGACATTCAAGAGTAAATTAAGATATAGACAAGATGGATAAAATTTTGCAATGGTCTATTGCCCAGCAATCGGGAGATCAGGAAGCTATAGAGAAAATTGGCAAGCCAGATCCTAAAATGTTAGAACAATTGTTCGGAGGCCCTGATGAACCGACTTTGATGAAACAAGCCATAATGGTTATAGACAACGAGGAAGCAACATTGGAGAACAAGGAGATTGCGTTCGATAATTTTGAGATGTTGATCGAGAACATGGATAATGCGAATAATATTGAGAATATAAAGTTGTGGCCTTCTGTGATCAATAAGATGTCAGCAGAGACCCCAACCTCTTTGAGGGTATATGCGGCATCATGTGCTGGTATAGCGGTTCAAAATAACCCTAAGTCGCAGGAAGCTTTCTTAAAGTACGACGGGTTGGCCCAGTTGATCAAGATTTGCAATGAGGAAGAGGCGACAACTGAGCTTCGCTTGAAGGCCTTGTTTGCGATTTCGTCATTGATCAGGAACTTTGAAGAGGGATATGCCAAGTTCGATGATCTTGACGGATGGAGTGTCGTTAAGCTTAACGGAAACCAGGATCACAAAGTCAAATTAAGAATCTTGTCATTGGTGTCTGCGATTTTGTCAACGCCTTTTGATAAAAAGAAGGAAGAACATGTTCACAAAGAAAAATTGGTTGCAAACATAATTACTCTCTTGAGAAAGGATGGACACGTCGGATGTATTGATAAAGCATTGAACATAATTTCTCAGTTGGCGTCCTCAAATTTTGAATTCACATCTAATGAAATTGCTGATATAGCACAAGGATTGGGAGAGATTGAAGCATTGAAGGATAGAATTTCAGAGGATGATTATAATTCGGTAAAGCAAGTATCAATTGATCGCATTGCATATATAATTTGAGATAATTCGTATCTTATCTTATAGCATTTTAGTTTCTTGTACATTACTAACAGACGTTTAGTACTTTCATAACTAAGGAGTATATCCAACAACTTGATGAATAAACTGTGACGTAAATAATATATAATATGTAATATTACTATTTATTAATTTTATCTAATTTGTATTATGTTACTCGTGCACCACATCATTTGGGTCGTCTGATGTGAAGAGCTTCTTCATGGCACTTTGTGTAGATGGGGGGACAATATTTTTACCAAAATTATCCGTACCAAGGGATTCATTAGTCTGAAACCTTGAATACAATGCAAATACGGAATTATAAAATCCGTATAGTTTTTCAACTTTCGGCTCTGTCATCAATCTAAATTGTTTAACAGTCTGGAAATAAGTTGATTTAGTATCAGTACCTGATTTTACTGTGCCAAGGTTGGCCAATGATATGTTTCTTTCGAATTTATCATATAATGCATATGCTATTGTATAGGTGAATGATTGTAGCCAGTTTATGGCATCTTTGTTATTCTTGACAGGAAATATATTGACGTTTAAACTTACTTGGGTTTCATTAACTAATTGATCAATTTCTTTTGCCGACAATGACACGCTATCTTCCTGTTTCTTCAGCTTCTTGCTTCCAGTTTTATCATCATTAGGATTCAATTTATCTAGAACAGCCTTCTTATATCTTTTATCTTCCATATTTCTTATTTTCGACAAGAATTGAACATATCCTTCCACAATGATTATTATATGAGAAACCGCGGTCTGATTATGGCGCTTAGCTTCTTCTCTGCACGCATCAACCAACAGCGATATCGCTCCTTCAATTAAGGAATTCACGAAATCTTTTGCTTTAATATGTATAACAACATTCTTCTCGTTGATCTCAGTAGGCTTGCAAGGTATGAAAATGTCTCGCTCTGCATCATACCTAGCTTTCACTTTTCTTTTCCAAGATATTATAGGTAAGCTGGAGTTAGTCTTTTCAACTTTGGCTTCAACAAAGATTTGTTTCATATATTCGTCTTCAAAATTTGTTTCGTATAAAAACGAAGGTATTTGTATCACCATCTCAGATAAGAGTTCTTCCTTTTTTCTTGTCACTTTATTTGCTTCATTTAATTCTTTTTTGGAATAAGGCTCTGTAGAAACAGGAACTTTGCTACGTTTCTTAGCCGTTTGAACCACTTTTCTATTAGTTTGGATAAATCTATTTGATGAAGATTCCAATGGCGAGGAGGATTCTATAGGATCTGATAAATCAGCGACTCGCCGATCTATTGGCATTAAATGCTTTGAAGAAACACCGAAGGTTCTAATGCTGCTACGATTCTTGTTTATATTCAGTTTAGGTGTAGATTCATGGCTTGATTTGATGTTTGATTTCAGAGTAACTCCCGTTGTGTCTGCTGCAGACTTCAAAATCAGACTTGACTCATCACCACTATCAGAAAGCCAGTTAACGACATCAAGGATCGCAGTATTACAGCTAGCTGCTTTGTGATCGTCTTCGGGTGCAATAAAGCTGAACGACGAATTAAGAATCGAAGCGCTAGCCAAACGATCTGGCGATGAAGGCTGCTCCAGAATTATTATATTTCTCTTTCTTCTCTTAACGCTCTTTTCAGCAGCGCCAGGATTCTGAATCGAATCATCATACTTCGTATCAGAACAAATTTGGCCGTTATCTACCTGTTTATTTCTCGTGTATTCAGTATGTGAATGGATATTTGCATCATCTGAACTGGAAAGACTAGTAGGTTAGCGAGGCTCTATGTTAAAAATATCATACAAACAACTTACATTTCAATTATTTCACCTTTAGATTTTGCTAGGGTGGGGCTCTCTAGCACATCTATTATTTCTATACTATCCATATCATCTATTGTATACTTGATCTATTGTAGTACTGTTTACCTTCTTCTGTTTATCTGATAACTTACACAAAACTCGCATCAACAAATTCCTCGATCTAGTTTAGACTGAGGTTCTATTATTCCATAGAATGAATACAAGAGTATAAGTATAAATCCATCAAGAAAATCGATGAAAAGATGGTGAATCGTAACCGTTCATTAAGTATGAATTTCAATGGACATAAGTCTGAACAAGAACAACGAAAAATGAAAGAGTCCATATTTGAATTGAAAGAAGTACAGACTACTCTTAGATACGAATGGCCTCAGTGTTTACAAGAAAACGCTAATCCTATTGAAATGGCAGTATCCCTTCTTGATGATACATCTGTGGGGATGGCATATAAGTTACCGGAGTTCCAGGACTTATCGAAACAGACAAAAACTGCCTTACGACATGTTGTGAACGAGCACCATGATATTTTCAATAATAGTATTGGTTCATACCATGTGTTACTTTCGACCCTTCAGGAATCACAGCATGATTCTATACAGATAAAAGAAATGCTTGAATCTGCAACTACAGAAATCCATAATCGTTCAGACGTGTTGACAGAGTTGAACCAAACATCCGCAAGGTATTCTGAAATGATTGAAATTTTGGATGCAATGGACGAATTGGTTTCCATACCTGATAAGATAGACCAGCTTATTATTGATAAAAAGATCCATCAGGTGTATGATGTGATATCGCATGGTTATAAGGTTGCAGAACAATATAATTTATGGTCATTATCTGCAATGAGTACTACCAAAAGTTATTTGGAACTGCAGTCCAATAATTTGTTTGATATGATTGTCGATGAATTACAGAACGAAATATACTTGAAGAGCTCTACGTTACTGAATGATGGATCTTCCGGAAGCAGTGTCCTATCGTGGCTGGCATTGGGTACTTCCGGGAAGCCTCAGTTGTCCTCTATCAAGGCTTTAGTTACAGAACTGAATAATCTAGAGCAATATATTTATAATTCAGCGAATTTGGATATATCAGAAATTGCTGATTGCTTTTCTGAACCGGTTGAGGAATTTATTGTCAACCAATTGCCCAAACTTCACACACATTATTCTAATAGTGACTCCGAGATAGATTATTCAATAATGATTGATGCAGCTCTGAATGATAATTCAAAGTCTTATCATTATATATACAAGTTACTAAATACTGCATCGAAGTTAAACCGTTTACCTCAAGTATTGGAAATACTTACCAATTCAAACCAGCAAGAATTACATGGATTAATAAATAGAACAACAGAAGAAGCTAAGCTGAGAAATATGCAGCATTTGAATAAGCTAGCAAAATTGAAAAACTTAGATCATTCCTATGCTACAGATATGATCAGCGGAAGTACATTTAATGACTACTCAGTCGTTATTCTACAAGATTTATTCGGATCTATATTCATAAAGGCTTTAGCTGTTTTACAAAAACATAAAGTAGTAACAGAGATTGTCGAGATGATCAAAGTAAGGGATTCTTACAATATAACACATAACTTTGATAATATTTGGGGTTCCATTAGAAAGGAATTGCGAGCTTTAATGATCAACTATACATATGATGTTCCAGTATTTGGATTAAATCCAATCAATGGAGGTAATGAAATAAACAAGCAAAGTGGTTTACATGAAGTTTTGCAGAGAAATGATTTATTCAAATTTGAGGATGTTTCCTACGACAAATCGGCGAAAACTACGGAAGATATGAAAACCATATTGCAAGACATGTTTCCTGGATTTGTTTTATCTGATTCCGAGTCAAAGTTTGGGAGTACTATCAAGTCGAACTCGTTCGAGATCGAATCTCCATATATCAAAAATGAAACGTTCAATGCGTTGGTGGAAGTTCTTGTCCCTAAAAATATATTCAACATGAGAATAATTCTAGAATTTTTATTAGTCTTTATTGCTGGATCTCAAAGATTATTTGCTAACTTTTCTAAAGAAGAGAATCTTTCAAACGTACAAAATAATACGGCGCTCAAATTCTTTAATGAATATATGAAAGGTTCTTTCCTTCCAAGGTTAAGGGAAAATCTCGATAATGCATTCAAAGAGTACGTTAGCGGCAGATCTAATTTTGAACAAAATTCTATTGCCGAGCATGAAAACCCAGATATTAATAACTCAGTGTTATCGGGATTTAAAGCAGAAGTTACGCCATTGGATCAGATTGAAAATGATTCGAGTTCGCTCGTAATTAACACTACAAGTAATTCTTCTGCCATGATATTTCAAAATGCATTAGATTTTAGACGTTTATTCACCAATGCTTGTTCAGTTTTAAACACATCTTTGACATACCGTAAAGACTTTAGTGATTTATGTTTGCATTTTTTGAGAAAATTTTCAAATACTTATGCACAGTTTTATAACGAATTATTACTTCCAAGTGGAGCACAAAACAATGGTGAAATTTCAATGAACGGGAGTAATACTTCTAAACCTAGCCTGCAGCTCAATTCATGGATGCGTATACCAGCTTTGATTGAGATATCGAACATTATATTACAACAAGATTCAACTCCGAAGGATTTTGATGCACTCCTTGATAAGGAGATCGAAATTATGACGTATAATAATGACAAGTCTAAACACATTTTTGATATTACAAAAGACGACTTTCTAGATAATGACTTCATTAACCAAGTATGTTATCTTTTGTTAACAACATCTTGGATTTTGACATGGTTGCCATTAATGAAAAAAGAATCAAACTATACAGTTTATAATGACGATGTTGATACTGTAAAATTATCTACAGTGGATAAGTTGAAACATGATTGGTGCTTCCTCGAGAATGGTCTCACTAGTCCTACAAACTTGGATAATAAGCAAAGGAACGTATATTTGGCGTTGAATTCTGATAAGGTTCACCAATTTAATGAAATAATTAAGACATTCGAGGTAATAAGAGACGGTACCTTAGTTGCACTTAGATATGATTTGAGGTGTAAGGCTATTTATTATATCGGAAGGTCTTTCAAAGAAGGTGAATGGCTTCCAAGTTCTGAGCCAGGTGATGCTGATCAATACATTGGATTGTATAATAAAGAAGCGTTTGCGGTAGAGAATAAATTGAATAATATCTTAAATGATAATGATAAAAATGGAGTTTTTGTTGGTTTACCAAAATTTTTGAGCGAATTAATGATAAAAGGGTCCTATATCATTCCAAAGATTAACACTAATGGCATTAAGAAAATATTATTGAACATTTTCACACTACAACAAATGTTGCGAAATGTAATGAATGATGCCGAAAGTGTTGATTTTACTAAACCATCACTGTACTATGAGTTGTTTACGAGACACGAACAAGAATTTTTAGAAATTGTTAAAAGAAATCATTTGAATTTTACTTCGAAAGAAATACAAAATCTAGTCAGATTGCTCTATAGTGAGAAACTAGCTGATGGACGTGGAAGTTCATTCCATAAGTCGAAGTTTACCGAGCTTGAGAGAAAGATTACTGAAATTTTAAATTAAAAGTAATGTATTAAAATTTATTTGTACAAGTATGTATTTATTAAACTTATAATTGTATAATTCATCGTAGCGTCGTAAAACTATCTTCTAACCTAGCAGTGTAAACCGATAGCTGTATTCGGTCTTATATGCATGCGGTCAGACAATCTATCAAAGATAAATCTACCAATACCCAAACCCAAGACGACTGCAAAAAAGTATAACAATGAGAAGGTCATTGCGGCCAACATCAAAGCGAAACCAAAGAGCTCGGGAAGTATACATAATGCGAGTCTAATTATATTTCTGAACAACATCGAAGCCATTGGTAAGCTAGATGACTGGGATGTCAGATAAGGTACTTCGCGTTCCTGTTGCCCTACAGCCAGGGATGAAGAGTTGGTTTTTCTGATAGAATCGACTGTCGTATCATTTCTAGTGTTATCCCCACAACAATTTCCTCCAGTAGCAGCTGGAGCACTCACAGGTGAAGGTGTATGACAAGCATCGACATAATTTGGATTTTGCCAGACGACCTGTTCCAAATATTTGTTTGCAAAATCAAGCCCTCTAACAAATATACCCACGACTAATAAAAGAAGAAATATTCCGAATGCTTGACCCCCATTTGAAGCTTTAAGGTTCTTGAACAAGACTGGATAATTCAAATAGTCTCCTACAAAGTACATGTGCATACTTTCCATGTGATCCATACCGCTCATATCCATTCCCGATGAAGACATTGATCCCATATCCATACTACTGGTAGCTGATGCCATTGACATTGACCCCATACTGCTAGTTGCTGATGCCATTGACATGGACCCCATGTCCATTCCTGCCATTCCGTGACGTTTAATAAAACTCATTTTCAGTTATCTATTGTATAAAATAAATGAAAAGACAATTCAATACCGTTAGCATACATAATTCTACAATTTAAGACACGATATAAGCCGTTTTATTTATACACAAATGCTTTTCCGAACAATATTTTAATGAGCAATTTTCTTGTTCGTATAGGTTTTTTAATTTTCATGCGCAAATTATATTTCTACAATAGAATTCGCTTACCACTCAAACCATGATTAGTTGCAAAATATTAGATTAAGAATCGTCTAATTGTAGATACATACAAGAAATGAGTCAATTAGTTTCGTATCTAAGGTACAGACACTTTTGGTTCTTGTTATTCGTTAAAATGTGAGAATCGAGCCAATCATTTGCCGAAAACCTGGCACCACATGCTTGACAAGATCCCATTAAGGGCAATTTATCGGTTAATGTATGAGCTGTTTTACCTTTTGGATCATCAAACTTGAAATGCATATGTAGCAAATGCTTTTTGTAGTCGTATGGACGGTTGAAATAGCCTGTTTTATGGTTGCACATCGATTTCGGATAAACACATTGGAAGCGGCCAACATCATCATGAATCCTCATATGTCTTGTGAGGTCACGACTGATGTACTTGTCGCATATTGAACATACAGCGCCCTTTGGTATCCTCTTTTTCTTGGTTGCGGAGCCAATGGAGCCCACACTATTGAGACTTTGATTTGAATCTGCTCGTTCAAATCTAGGTCTTTGAACATCAAGATGCGAGAAGTTTTGCTGTGTTTTCAATAGTAAATTTTTTGTATTCAAAGGAGCTGGTTCGTCGTGGTTTGCTTCTATAGGTTCACCACTCGTGCTGCGGTACGCATCAGGTATGTTTTTCGTTATGCTAGTATCGAAATTGAATCCATTCAACGCCGGCGTCATATTGGGCTTCGAATCAAGTGCACTATTGAAACTTTGGGTATAATTTAAATGTGGACGTATTAAACCACTCCGGCCGTTAAAACTTGCGCTTTGATTAGCCAATTTATGTGTATCGGCTTGAGATGTATCGGTGTTGCTGCCACTATTAATACCAGAATAATCATTCTCAATCTTAATGTTTTTATAATTATCCTCACCACCAGTGTCGCTTAGGCTATAAGCCTCAAAGTATTCTTGGGTATTTGTTCCTGGTGGTTTCATTGAAGGAGTTATATTATCTTGAAAATTATTTCTTAAATCATGCTCGTAGCCAAGACCTAAATCCGGCTCCATGATCCTTAGATGATCATATTTATCCACACTTGAGTCAGACGGAGATGATGCAATTAAATCCGTTAGTTTCAGAAACATGACATTCCGATTATTTAAATTGTCTAAAGGAAGGTGAAATTCAGGCTTTTTGTTTTTCTTTTGTAATTTGATGGTGCTATTACCTGTAGTGTTGTCGTTTGTTGGTAACGGCACCAGATTGTATGCTATTGGGTTTTCGGCACCCGATATGTTATCATTGTTATCGCTTATATTAGCGAAGTCGTTATTGAAGTCACCCGTGGAGAAATCACGAACATTAAATTCACTTGCAAAGTCATTAGTAGAAAGATCATTATTTGAAAAGTCATTGTTTGAAAAATTGAAGAAACTATTCATATCTGTTGCCATATCGTTATAAGCCAAAGCATGTGATGAATCGTTGGAAGCTTTGTTTAGATGAGAAAACTCTTGTCGTATCGGAATCCTATTATATTTTGTAGATTTGGTTTTGTCAGATGCCTGAACACTAGGTTTCCGCTTGGGCAAGTTTATGCTCGAAGGAGGTAAGCTTTGAATTTCTGCCTTTAATGTCGGAGGTGATTCTTTGAATGTAGAATAAAGTTCCTGATTGCCGGTACTTTGTTTTTTGACATAATTCACCTGATTATCTGACGAGTAATACTGTTTGTTACCATTATCAATTGATCCGCCACCGATTGTCGCATTCACCGAATCGCTGCCTGACATGCTATTGACGTACATCGGATAGTTAACAGATGGGTTCGACCAACGGTGATCAAACAAACTCTGCACTGGTACATTCATATTACTGTGATTATTATTATTAGAACTCGAGGTATCTGTCGAACCCGACGACGATGCTGTCAAGCTCCCATAATTAAGCTTCATATCGGCATTTCTGGTATCTGCCGAATTCCTGCTTGGGTCCATTTGATTACAGTAGCACTTACTATTAGTTTTTCCGCAATAATTACAACTAGTACTTATATTAGTTAGATTCTGTTGTTGTGTATAATGGTTTGGATGTATATTGGCCATAATCCGTAAGTTCACTGGCTCCACTGTCGAAGTGCTCCAAATGTAAATTTTTAACTTTCTTCAATCGAAACTTAGAATATACCGTATTTTCTATGATATTTAAATCCGTATTGTCGATGTAACCTCTTTTATATTTGCCTTCTATATGCTCCAACCCTGTATTGATTGGAATGTACTTCTTTATGTGAAGCAACTGAATTCATCTTAGTTCGTGAATATTAATGCTTGGTTAGAATTTAGATGACACAAAACCATCAAAACCAGCTTAGCCTAGTTTGCTAGTAATTGCTACGACACTGATTCATTTATTAAAGCTGTAAATTTTAGGTATTCTCTATATAAGTATCCCAATAGGCCTCTTGATTAATTCTATTCCTTCTACCCTGGGATCTTTCTACACCAGGGACTTTTCTGGCTGCAAGGACACCTCGATTACTGCGAATTATTAGTGAGCAACATATCTGTTTATACAACAGCACTCGAGGGCTCTACAGAGTCCTAGGAAATCCAGGAACTTCCAAACTGGACCTAATGGAAATACGCTTCTTCCTTGATCACTTCCAACGATTACCGAAGGAAACAGAATAATCCGATATCCTGCATATAGTACATAGGGTTAATAATTGGCTGACTATGACTTGGAGATAAGATATATATGGGAAGAATAAGACAATTTGTATAGTAACTGTGGTACAAATCTAAAGTATACCGACATGAGCGCTTTTATTATTGGATCTACTGGATTGGTTGGAGCGCAATTATTGAAGGTTGCAGCTAATTCGAACAATTTCGAAACAGTTTACACTGTCAGTCGCCGTTCAGCTGGAGGTGGAGATAAGGTCAAAGGTATTGTTGAAACAGACTCAGATAAATGGCCCGATATTATCAGGGAAAACAGCAAAGGTGTGAGGACATTCTTCTCTGCTTTTGGAACCACTAGGGCTGATGCTGGGGGAGTCGAAAACTTCAAGAAGATCGATTATGGTATTAATTATGAATGCGCCAAAGCTGCGAAAGAGGCAGGGGTTGAAACGTTTGTGTTGGTATCATCGGTTGGAGCCAATGAATCTTCGATGCTTTTCTACTTGAAGTCGAAGGGTAAGTTGGAAAATGATATTATAGCCTTGAAATTCCCTAGAACTATAATCATCAGACCTGGTGCTTTATTAGGAAAGCGTGAGAAATCGCAGAGTTTTGCCAACGATTTATTCCAAAAATTCGGAGCTATGGTGAAAGGAACGCCATTGAAGTTTATCGCTTATCCTATCACAGGAGAGGAAGTAGGAAAGGTTGCAGTTCATTTAGCATCTGAACCATTCCCTCAAGATAATGGTGAAGTAGTTAAAATTGTTAGTAAAAATGAGCTTGATGACTTAGTCAAAAGCCTTGAGTAAAGCTCAAGCCTGATAAAAATAATGTTAAATTAAACACTCGAATGTGTATTAATTACAATGAAAATTAACCATCTACTAAGATGTTATATACAAATATTATTACATGACATTATTCTATTCAATAAGGGGACATTTATGGTCTGTGTCCCTAGTTAATATATGCTTCTCTAACCATTCTTTTGCCACATACCGTTGACCACATGGACATTTACCTGAATGTCCTAGTTTATCGTTTAGGTTGTGTAATCTTTTTACCCCTGGAACATCAAATATAAAATGACGATTCAACAAGTGTTTCTTATGATCATAGGGTCTGTTGAATCGTCTGGACTTGTGATTGCATTGATTCTTTGGAAAGTTGCATATGAACCTCGCAACTGTTTGACGAGTTCTCATATGACGTAACATATCACGGCTTATCTTCTTTCCACAAACACTGCATGTTTTATGATCGACGAACGCACTTTCGACTAAGGGCACTTTGATGCTAGCGTTTGAGTTGATTAATGTTGTCATGTCTGGATATCTTTGGTGGTCTGCTGTTGAAGGTTCTGTGATTATTTTTTGGGCTTCCTCTTGAGGATACAGGGGAATCGTATCTGAAAATGGGTAGTCCCGTTGTGGAGGTAATTGATTTTGCTCATTTGCTGTAGAATTGGGTCGAATTATCGTCATATAGTTCAACATTGGGGACTGCAGCCTAATATCGTTGGGGGTTTGCGAAGATAAGTATGCTTCTTGTTGGATATAATTGCTTGGTGGTACCTGAGACATATTTGGAAGTGGATGTGTAGGAAAAAAATTACCCACAGGAGCACCGGCGAAGTTATAATTCGTAATGAAATTATCACTATCGTCCATCTTCAACTCACTCCCTGGATTCGGCTCATTAGGGGCTTGTTGGAACTTATAATCGCCAATATTCCTCTTCATATCCTCTCTAATATACCAATGGAAGCTTTGAGACTTGTTTCTACCGATGAAAAAATCCATGAATATAAATAATTACTCCAGGCGAATTGTTATTGCTGTTGCCTATGACTCCGGTGTAAAATAATAACCCCTAATGCTTATATCTGCTGATGATGGCAAATCACTGTATATCTATTCAATTACTCAATATTAACTACTTTGCCTCAGTTATAACTATTAGAATGTATGAACTTTAGTCCTTCAAAAATTTGCATGCCACTTAACAACCTTATATATATATATGTATATATATATTTATTCCGTAATCAAATCTACCTCGTCACCTGTGGTGCGCTATCACACTATACTATGATCATATGATTTTATATAGCCAATAAATTCTGCACTATAGGATATTTTTTTTGCCTTCTGTAGATTTAAGAGATAGCCTGGTGAAATAAATAGGCTCCTTTCGGTAATTTGCTCTCGTGTAGGTATATGCATAGAATGCGCATCAATCATTACGTGGGAAAGAGGAATTCCGGTCTCGCTTAGTTTCACGTGACCGAGAAATTCTTCTCTAGCAGTTTCGGTTGCAACAAGATGGTGGAAAAAAGGCTACTTCTTAGGTAATAAGAGGTGATGAATATGTTGAAATTGGTGAAATCGATAACTATAGGGAAGAATACGAATAAGATAATAGGATCGGATGTGATTACAGTGTTAGAATTAACTGAAACGAATGATAACACGAATTAGAAACGAAGTATTCCTGCAGCTATTTCAAATTATTATGATGTAGAATAAGAATTCTTCCTCAAATTCTAGGGTTAGTAAAGTCGAACTGGACACAATTGAATGACAGAGAACTGTAGTATGAGCTTAATAGCACCGAGAATGGTAATATCATCGGAAATTACTTCCTTTTGGGTTCATGAATTTGGAAAGCTTCGTTCTGCCAAGTTCGGCGAGAAGGCTTTTCGCAGTCATTTGACCGACTACTGGCATTATTCACCACAATATTAATTGACATTGCGTTCCTTGATTCTTATTCTGAGGCTCCCATGCACATATTCGCCCGTGTGTATTGTACGACCTAAATACAGGGATAGTTTCAGAGAAAAATCGCACCATAATTTGGAAAACTTCCCCTATGTTCTTTGTGTTGAATATAATATTTTCTTATTACATTCTTTATTCTAATTTAAACATATAATTGATTGGTTAGATTAGTCTAGATTAGCCTCATTGAAGTGATACATTTAGTTCATATCCAATATAGTAACTAGATTATCATTAATCGAATATCTTTAAGTCTATGTAAATTACAGTTAACAATAGGGTATCATATTGCTAACTTCAATATCCAATAAGAAATTGTGTGGCAAATGATTCATTCCTCCTTGTTACATCTGTAGAGTTCTTATGGATCAGTAAAATAAGAGACAAGCTGACATGCATTATTGCATATCTTGCAGCAAAGGTAGATAGTAGTTTCTTACTCTCAAACAGACTCAACTACTTCAACAAAGTATTTCAATACTTCATACCTTCACGAATATCAGCCCAAAACTTTGCTTTGGGTTATTTTGGCTGTACTTTAAACACATGGAACCATAAAAGTCTGTCAAGAAATATGATATCTCCGATTAAAAACATTTAGATTTCTCATATAACATTTCAAGTCATATGAATTGACAATTATTTAACATAAGCCGAATTATATGTCGAATTTATCAGTGTATGGAATTTGGCGCTATTATACCACAACGAGATACCTATTTTACGCTATTAATTTGCTCGTATCATTTTGATTCCAGCCACCCACTTCGTTTTTACCAGAAACAGCAAACTTAACCGCAATTAGATATGACGCCATCTCTCGGATATATAAAACACTGAAGCAGGTTTTGGAAGTCACAACCGATGTGGTGTCTGTTGATATTTTCATTTTTTGCTGCTGTGTCAGTGTCTGGTCGTAATTGCCCATTTAGCCGCATGTACCAATTGAGTAAGACCCCACCTTTACTATCCTATACGGAACAACTTCGAGGGTCGGATTAAATGAGCATGTATCATGCGTATATATGGACACGATGCGTACATTATGGACCGAAATTTCAAACATATTCGAACCAAATTTTCTGAAGGTTACCCGCATTAGGTCTCAATCCTGGAAAATTTTCACTCTCACCATCAACAGTCCAGTGAAAAAAAAAATTTCAATATATTTTTCATTTTAGAATATAACTCTTTACCAAGGAATAATAAATTAAAATGGGTGCCTACAAGTATTTAGAAGAATTGCAAAGAAAGAAGCAATCTGATGTCATGAGATTCTTACATCGTGTCAGATGTTGGGAATACAGACAAAAGACTGTTATCCACAGAGCTTCTAGACCATCTAGACCAGACAAGGCTAGAAGATTAGGATACAAGGCCAAGCAAGGTTTCGTTATCTACCGTGTTAGAGTTAGAAGAGGTGGTAGAAAGAGACCTGTTCCAAAGGGTGCTACTTACGGTAAGCCAACCAACCACGGTGTCAACCACTTGAAGTACCAAAGAGCTTTAAGAGCCACTGCCGAAGAACGTGTCGGTCGTCGTGCTTCTAACTTGAGAGTCTTAAACTCTTACTGGGTTAACCAAGATTCTACCTACAAGTACTTCGAAGTTATCTTACTTGACCCATCCCACAAGGCTATCAGAAGAGATGCTAGATACAACTGGATCGCTAACCCAGTTCACAAGCACAGAGAAGCCAGAGGTCTTACTTCCACCGGTAAGAAGTCCAGAGGTATCAACAAGGGTCACTTGTTCAACAACACCAAGGCTGGTCGTCGTCACACTTGGAAGAGAAACAACACCTTATCCTTATGGAGATACAGATCTTAAGTGTGATTACCCTTCGATATGTGCTCGGCTTTTGGCCTATGCTACGTTCAATTGGATATTTCATATTTAACATGCAAGATTTGGTTAATCATTATATGCATATTGTATAGTTTTTAATGTATTTTTTGCCTGTATTAATTATCATGTAGCAATACTTTGTAATGTTCTAACTTTTAGCATCATTTCTTGACATATACTACAGATGTTACATCATCTTTAACCTCGCGTTTGACCATTGTTCCGCTCATCCATTTGTTAGGTGTCTGTAACTTTGGCTCATTCATTGTGATCTCGGAGTCAACAGTATAAATTTTTTTTGAACACAAAAATTAATTGACGAGATTGACTCTTGCCCTAATCTCATTTTTCATAAATCAATTAATTACTCCCATCACAATTTAAATTTCTTAACAAATATTTGAAGGTCAATTCAAACAATTCAATAAAGAAACCCTTAATTCGAATAAATAATTGTTCAAATTTAACTAGTTTTGAGTTCTGCTGATTATTTTAATTCAATTATTTGATTATTTAGGAGAAAATGCCAAACCATACTAAAACTGCCATTTTATCGGTATACGATAAAACCGGATTATTAGACTTAGCCAAGGGATTAGTTGCCCAAGATGTTCGTATTTTAGCATCTGGAGGTACTGCTAAGTTGATTCGTGAAGCTGGTTTCCCAGTTGAGGACGTTTCTTCGATCACCCATGCCCCGGAAATGTTAGGCGGTAGAGTTAAGACCTTACACCCAGCTGTTCACGGTGGTATTTTAGCCAGAGACTTGAAGAGTGATGAAGCTGACTTAGAAGCTCAAGGTATTGAAAAGGTTGACATTGTTGTCTGTAACTTGTACCCATTCAAGGAAACTGTTTCCAAGGCTGCTGTTACCATTGAAGAAGCTGTTGAAGAAGTTGATATTGGTGGTGTTACTTTATTAAGAGCTGCTGCTAAGAACCATTCAAGAGTCACCATTTTGTCTGATCCAAAGGATTATGCTGGCTTTTTGGAACAATTAAAGACCGGTGAAATTTCGACTGATGCTAGAAACAGATACGCATTGAAGGCTTTCGAACATACTGCCGACTACGATGTTGCTATTTCCGATTTCTTCAGAAAGGAATACGCTGAAAACGTGTCTCAATTGCCTTTAAGATATGGTGCCAACCCTCACCAAAAGCCTGCTCAAGCTTTCGTTACCCAAGGTGAACTTCCATTCAAGGTCTTGTCTGGTTCCCCAGGTTACATCAATTTATTAGATGCTTTAAATTCATGGCCATTAGTTAAGGAGTTATCAGCCTCTTTAAATTTACCTGCTGCTGCTTCTTTCAAACACGTTTCCCCAGCTGGTTGTGCTGTTGGTTTACCATTATCGGACGTTGAAAAGAAAATTTACTTTGTTGAAGACATTGAAAACTTGTCTCCATTAGCTAATGCTTATGCTAGAGCTAGAGGTGCTGATAGAATGTCCTCTTTCGGTGACTGGATCGCTTTATCCAACATTGTTGATTTACCAACCGCCCAAATTATTTCTAAGGAAGTTTCAGATGGTGTTATTGCGCCAGGTTATTCTGACGAAGCTTTGGAAATCTTGAAGAAAAAGAAGGGTGGTAAGTACTGTATTTTACAAATTGATCCTAACTACAACCCAGAAAACTTAGAATCTAGACAAGTTTACGGTATTACTTTACAACAAAAGAGAAACGACGCCATCATTAAGGGTAACTCCTTCAAAGAAATTGTTTCTAAGAACAAGGAATTAACTGAACAAGGTACCATTGATTTAACCGTGGCAACCATTGTCTTGAAGTACACTCAATCTAATTCGGTTTGTTATGCCAAGAATGGTATGGTTATTGGTTTAGGTGCTGGTCAACAATCTCGTATCCACTGTACCAGATTAGCTGGTGACAAGGCAGACAACTGGTGGTTCAGACAACATCCAAAGGTTTTAGGTATGAAATGGGCTAAGGGTGTTAAGAGACCTGAAAAGTCCAACGCCATCGACTTATTCGTCACTGGTCAAATCCCAACCTCCGAACCAGAAAAGACTGAATACGAAAGCAAGTTTGCTGAATTACCTGAACCTTTGACTGAAAAGGAAAGAGAAGAATGGTTAGGCAAGTTAACCGATGTTGCTTTGTCTTCTGATGCTTTCTTCCCATTCCCTGATAATGTTTACAGAGCCGTCAGATCTGGTGTTAAGTTTATCGCTGCTCCATCTGGTTCCGTTATGGATAAGGCAGTCTTTGCTGCTGCTGATTCTTTCGACGTTGTCTATGTCGAAAATCCAATTCGTTTATTCCACCATTAAGTAAGTAGCTCGTATAATTATTTTTTACTTTTTTGTAGTTTAATTCATTCCATATTACTTAGATTATATAGCAATATCATATCACATTATTAACTGTCTTTTAAGTTCTTATTGTACTTGGATTGATTGTAACAGTTCATTCATAGCAGTAAGGTCGTGCGAAATACTTTTCAATTGGCAGTTGGAAATTTCAAATAAACACGTAAACTCCAAACTCAAGTTGTCTACTTTCTAGAAAATCAATCGTTGTATCTGTAATTGACCTAACTATCTATCAGATTAAGGTATAAAAGTCAAAGATGGCATCAGAATATACTTATGATGAAGAAGGAGAGACATGGCCATTCTTTGTAATCGCCATTCTCACATTCATCTTGGTACCACTCACGATTAAGTGGGTGTATAGAATCTTGAATGCTGATGATCCTATAACTTATAACTCTAAGATTAAGGGTTCTATACTTGAAGACTCCAGTACAGTGTCTGTGGAGAATTTGAGAAAGATCAAAGAGTACAAACTCAAACAAAAGTCGTCCAGATTCATTAACAGAACATTACTCGTATTAATTTTAGGATGGGCAACTGTGATATATATTGCATTATATTATACCAAGGAAGCTGATTTAACTGGGGCATTTGACCCATATACTATCTTGGACATTTCGTCGTCCGCTTCCGAAAGAGAGATTAAGAGTCGCTATAGAAAATTATCGTTGAAGTTCCATCCAGATAAATTACCTAAGGATATAACAGAAGCCGTGAAGGAAGAGATGGAAACTGCATTCATTAGAATTAATTTGGCTTATAAGGCATTAACTGATGAGGTCACCAGAAATAACTTTTTGAAATACGGTCACCCAGATGGTCCTCAAGATGTTTCACATGGTATTGCGCTTCCAAAGTTTTTGGTTGAAGGAAAATATTCGCCATTTATGGTCGTTATATATTTTGTATTGGTCGGAGTTTTATTACCTTTTATTGTGGGTAGCTGGTGGAATAATGTGAAGACACACACCAAGAAAGGTTTACATGTAGACACGGCTGCGTTATTCACGAGAAAATTAACCGACAGAAATCCAGCGAAGATCGTTACACCATATGACATTTTAGACTGGTTATGTTTATCCCATGAGATCAGAACTAGTTTCGAACATTTACACATTAATCAAGTTAGAGATCTAATTGCATGGCATTTATTCCGCAATTTTGAATTTACATCAAAGAATCCAAGTTTGGAAATGGATAAATTGAAGATTGTTGCAATTTTGCCTACTTTAATCAATGGCTTAATTGATATTGCAACTGTATTCAGACAAGTAGATATTTTAACAACTGCCTGTGATTTGCGTAAATCTGTTATTCAAGCAGTTAAACCTGTCGGTAAATACCAGGAATTATTGCAATTACCATATGTTGATGATGAGGTGGTTGAAAAGCAACCAGTCAAGAAGTTAGGAAAATTATTTACATTGTCAAAAGAAGAATTATCAAAAACTTTAGGTATTGAAGATGATGCAAAATTAAAGACTGCTATGAATGTTGCTGCACATATTCCATTCATTCGAGTAATTGATGCAGGGTTTAAAGTGCCTGGTGAAGATGTTGTACCACCTATGTCAAATGCCCATTTATATGTGAAATTTTTAGTGAAATCACCTAGACTTAAATCATGTCCTGAAATTTCCGAAGAAAGATTGAAAGATGAGGAGACCTTAGAGTATCTTAAGAATCCTTTGAAGTCAAATGAAGAACAACCTTCATTGCCATATTCTTATGCCCCTTATTTCCCAAAGAGTATAGCTAATTCATGGACAGGATTTTTAGTTGCTCAAAAGGACAACAAATTAGTTGAGGGTACAGAAGCTTCAACTTTATCTCATATTGATTTAAGTAATCTTGAACTTACGCAAGAAAAATGGGTTGATGGTAAGGACGATGTGGTGGTTAGTTCGTTTAAGATTCCAATGAATGGCCCTGCACCAGCAGATGAAGGTAAAACACATTACCGATTGATAATGAAGAACAACGCTTACTTCGGATGTGATGTAGATATTCCTGTTGAATGGTAGTCAAGGCTGCTCCTATGGTATTGACCAGAAAAACCAACGAAGATGTTGAATCAGATGATGAAAGTGACATTTCGGACCCAGAAGAAGACACCATTGCTGGAGCATTAGCAGCATTAAGAGGTGGTAATGTCAAGAAATCTGAAGAAAAAGAAGCTGTATCGGGTGATGTATCTGATGAAAGCGATGCTGAAAGTATTTTCACTGATATCGACACTGATACTGAAGATGAAGGTGATAATTAAGCTTGTACTATATTAATATATAAGTTTTTATAAATTTTAAATATATAAATGAAAGTCTAATACTTTTTAAACTTTAATGGACAATATGACCGCATCAGGATTCGATAATCCTTGTTCTTTATAGTAATCCTTTACGTCACCGTTTTTAACAAAACCATGTTTCAAGTACCATTCAATTGCTTGCGAATTCTCGATGTGAACATGCAACATGACTTCGTGCATGAATCTCTTTTTGGTTTCTGCAATCACATATTCTAAGAGTTTGGCACCGATACCCAAGTTCCTGTAGGCCTCTAACACAGCGAAACTTTCTAAATAGACTGCATTAGGTATAGATTCCGAAGGTAATTGCAGTTGTTGGCTCGATTCGTAGCTATCACTCTTGTGCGAGGTAATAATTGCTTTACCTTTTACTGCTCCGACTGGTAATTCCGAATAAAAGGCCAACTTTACGATTTGATCGCTGTTCAACGAATCTTTATACCATTGCTCCGGATAACTCGTTGGCAAACTAACTTCGTTTATCTTTTTGAACACCCCCATATTATTTGACGTCAAGTCGTCCAACGATATGATATCTCTAGGCATTGTAGTATCTTGACTGTGTACGGTGTATTAGTATGTTAACAGTTTCTTCATCATTTCAGTATTTTTCACCATATATAATGGTCACATGACTGTTGATTGCAAATTGTCAATCTATGAATGGCCATATAGCCCTATCAATTGCAACCCATTTTGACAAGTAGAATGCTACACGAGAGACTATTCTGGCATGTTCGATACTACAAAATATTGTCAATTCTTTTACGGATATTACAATGAATGAATATTTGATTTATTTAACCTCACGAAATGACGAATTTCGTAATGAGGGACTATTTGTTTCACTACAAGTGCCACCCATTACAAGTACATGGTTTATATTTCAAGGAACCCAGATGTTCATAACTGTCTGGAATAGTGGTGTTTCTTCATATGTCAATCCAAGCTGGGAGGGGGATCATATTACGGCCCCAAAACACGTGACAAGTATTTGTGGATCTGGTACTAAGTATAGCTAACCAAAAAGTCAACTTAAACGATAAGAAAGGCAGTATATAAATACAGAGGTATTACCAATCAAAAGAACAATGATAACTACCATTATAGTGATCTTATTTGTTGCATATTTGTTGAGAAATGTTTTCTCGGGCATTGAGATTTCTAATCCAGATAAAGGTGAGACAGCAGAAACTATTGTTGAAGGCAAATTTACACCTAAAAGTTTGGCAAAATATAACGGAAGTGACGATGCTAAAATATTCATTGCCGTGAGAAAGAGAGTGTTTAATGTGACGATGGGAGCAGCGTTTTACGGCCCTGGAGGACCATACGAGAACTTTGCAGGAAGGGATGCCTCTCGTGGATTATCCAAAAATTCGTTTGAGTTGGATTGCTTGACACCCGTAGACCAGCCAATTGATCCCTTGGATGACTTGACCCCCGAGGAAATAGAATCCTTGGATAGTTGGGAAGAGCATTTTGAGAATAAATATCCTGTGGTGGGTTCACTCCATGAAAACGACACAGTGTGATTTAATTTTGGAATTCTTTTGGACGCAGTATACACTTTAATGGGTACAGAGATTTGCACTATGAGCTATGTCCCGTACTTTCTAGCAGAATACACACGGTAAGTAGTTTATAGTGAATATATATGTCATAACGTAGGTCGTGTATAAACTCAAATATTTCAATGTGAAAATGTCGATTGATTAAAGAGATGTATTTGAAGTTAAACAACCTCATCTCTCTTATATATCTACAGAATGAGTTACCGGGGAAGAGGTAGAGGTGGCTTCCACAATAATAACAATAACAACAATAATAGCAGAAGTAACTTCAGTCAGCAAAATGTTGATCAATTTGTGTCAGCAAATTCAATCCCAGTTGAAATTTTAGGCTGGAATGGTGCAACTCCAGATGAGTGCATTAAGTTTATTTCCAGGAAGTGCAGAATAGTTGTGAGTAACTCTAGCGTTGATCCAGCTACAGGAATATTGAAGGGTTATGTGAAGAGCCCCAAAGAAGCAGACGAATTGTGTACTTGGTCGGGTGTGAAATTCGCTGGACAGTCATTGAAAATTACAAAAGCTACAGCCGCCAATTCCATGTCGTCACAGATGGGAGGATCAGTAAATGCTAGTGGTGGATCTACTATAGAAACGATTACACAGTTTTTAAAAACCAGGTATCAACCGGAAATTAAAATGTTGAATTTAAGTAGCGTGCAACAAGATGCTAATTTGGTTTCAAGAGGTTTCTTCGCCTCTATATCAACCACATCCAAGTTCTTCCCGGCCTTGATGAAGATTGCAAATGAATTAAAGCTAGACGTAAATAGTGTTGACTTATCTGGCAATAATTTAACTGACATCAGCACCATCTCCACTTTAGCACAAACTTTCCCATTATTACAAAACTTGTCTTTACTGAACAACAACTTCAATCGCTTGAAGCTGTTTGAGACATGGAGGCACAAACTAAATTTTTTAAGAGAATTGATTATTATAGGTAATCCGCTCTTCAACAACCAAGCGAATCCAAATGATATTTTAAATATAAAGATTGAATTGATGAAATCATTCCCAAGGCTTATTGTGTTGAACGGTGAAGTGATCAGGAATGAACAATTGTTACTTAGTAATCTTACATTCCCTTTTGAGACTTCTCAATCCATGTTTTTCCAAGATGAAGAAGTACAAAATATGTCAACAAACTTCATTACGAATTTTTATAAATTATGGGATAGCAACAGGCAAGATTTATTGGTTCTATATCAAGAAAACTCTCAATTTTCAATGCAGGTTGATTCATCCCATCCTTATGTCATGGATACAAATACAACAGGTGGGTACGGTAGTTCTACAGATTTTGGCTACTACTTACCTCAATCTCGTAACTTGACAAGAGTTTCTTCTGTGAAATCAAGGGCTAGTCGCGTTGCTCAAGGCCAGGAGCAAATATTCAAGTTGTTTTCACAATTACCCAAAACCCGCCATGACTTAATTTCTCAACCACAGCTTTTTAGTATGGAAAGTCATAGATTCCCACAATTGAATGGTATAATAATTACTTTACATGGTTCTTTTGAGGAGACAGCAATCCCAGATAATAATGAAGCGGTTCTGGGAAATCAGGGCCAACCAAGAAACCGTTATGGTTCCCAAAAACACAAAAAAATTGCATTAAGTACAAAGAGTTTCGATAGGACATTTGTCGTCATCCCAGGACCTAATGGTAGCTTTATTGTTGCCAGCGATCTTCTCTCGATTAGATCATTCGGTGGATCACAGGCGTGGAATGATATAACAAGATCAGCAGAAGGAACTCCTCAACCACACATCACGCCTTCCCCAGCTAGTATTCCACCAGTAGCTCCTCCAAACCAGGTACCTACCCCAACACCAACAGCAGCAGATTTGCCTGCTGAGGTAAAAGCAAATTTGAACCCAGTACAGCAAGACATCTTGGTAAAGATATTGTTAGAAACCAAATTAAATCTTCAATATGGTATTATGCTTTGTGAGCAAAGCAATTGGGATTACCAACAGTGTACTATAAATTTTAAAAACTCCGTTGCATCTTTGCCACGAGAGGCATACGTAGCTTAAATAGAATGTATATCAATATATTATAGTATACCATTTCACATCTCCTGTTTGTAATACATTTATATCGTTTCAACTCTATGCATGGTTCTATGTCATCATATTAAAATGATTTGGTTACACCTGGCTCTGTAGCCGTTCATCGCGCAGAACCGTTAGAGAAATGAAATGTTTAAAGTAACAGAATTCTTTTTTGAGTTAAGGGTTATCAATGGGACATCAGATAATAGAGAGTACATAATGGGGTATAATATTGCAATGGTGACGGATTTCTTCTATCCTCAGCCTGGTGGGGTGGAGTTTCATGTGTATCATTTGTCACAAAAATTAATAGAAATGGGGCATTCAGTCATAATCATTACTCATGACTATGGGTCAAGAAATGGAATCCGAACTTTAACTAATGGATTAAAAGTATATTATGTTCCTTTTTATGTTGTTTACAGAAGTTCAGCTCTTCCAACAGTATTTCTGGCATTTCCAATAATACGAAATATTTTTATTCGAGAACAGATTGATATTGTTCATGGGCATGGATCATTATCAACCATTTGCGGTGAATCAATTCTACATGCACGTACAATGGGGTTAAGAACCGTGTTTACTGACCATTCGTTGTACGGATTTGCAAATGTTACATCAATTGTGGGGAATAAATTATTGAAATTTTCGTTAAGTGATATAGGCCATGTCATCTGTGTGTCACATACATGTAAAGAAAACACAGTATTACGAGCATCCATAGATCCATTAAATGTTTCAGTAATACCAAATGCTGTCATCGCAAGAGACTTTTCACCCTTAGAGCCAGAAAAGAAAATATCAAGAAAGAACATAACAATTGTTGTAATATCTAGATTATTCCCTAATAAGGGTGCTGATCTCTTAACTGCAATCATTCCAACTATTTGTGCAAAAAAGCCGGATGTAAACTTTTTGATTGCAGGAGACGGTCCAAAATTCCTTGACTTAGAACAAATGCGTGAAAAGTATTACTTACAAGAAAGAGTTACGTTAATTGGAGCCGTAAAGCATGAAGAAGTTAGAGATGTAATGGTGCAGGGAGATATTTATTTACATCCTTCTCTTACAGAAGCGTTTGGTACGGTAATAGTGGAGGCTGCGTCCTGTGGTTTGTTCGTAGTTACTACAAAAGTTGGGGGAATACCTGAAGTTTTGCCCAGTCATATGACAAGTTTTGCTGATCCTGAGGAAAACTCCTTGGTAGCAGCAACATTAAAGGCAGTAAACTTGATAGAATCTGGAGATATTGACACATCGAAGTTTTTTGATGAGGTATCGAGAATGTATAGTTGGAAGAACATTGCATGTCGTACTGAAAATGTTTACAATTCTTTGGATTTAAAAAAATTAAATCAGCCATTGGTGCATAGGTTACAGAAATATCATTGTTGTGGTTTGATTGCTGGTAAGTTATTTGTCTTGTGTGTTGTCTTGGATATTATATTTTATTTAATATTAGAGTACTTGTATCCTGCTGATCATATTGATAAGGCAACTAAGTGGCCTAAAAAAGGCTTGAGGCATTCCTCGCACAATAAAGAACAAACCAATATTACCACCACTGTTGATTCTTGTGAATAATACATATATATATATTAATATAATGATGACGACGATAACAGAGAGAGTGTAAGGTTCCTTTGTTCAAGGTAATTTGTAGCATTTTCTTCTAATATCAAAGCCATATACTTTGGTATGCTAGACTTCGGCCTCCACGTTGCGGATTTATTAGAAATATTTGCAAGCCTTGCATTCTTTGATATGTCTCTTAAATTTGAAGAATTGCGTTCGAATTTTAATGCAATATTCAGTGACCTTTCCATCTTATACTTAGATATTAATGATTTATTTAACCAATCGAGGCCGTGCTCCCTTTGCTTATCATGTTCATTATTGCTATGCTTCAATAATTTTCTTAGTACTACAATTTCATCAAGCAAAGCCATGTTAACATTATGCTGGTTTTCACTTTCTAAACTAGCAAACTTATCGTAATACTTATCACCTTCTATCCGAGAGGATCCTCTTAGGTCCTCTATTTCAGACTCTATTTTTTCATTAGCCTCCAATAATTCCTGGCATTTCTGATTTGATTCTTCATATTTATCCTTTATTTGGTCAAGCTCAGCTTTTATATTCTGGATATAATCTTTATTCCTGTCAGAAGTTTTTTCCATACTGCTTTGTAGAAATTTTATATTTAGCTGTAATTCTTGAATGAATTTCTCCTTTTCAAAGAACTTTGTAGATAGGCCAGCATATTTCTGTTTTAAAGATTTAAGTTCCTCTTCTGCATCATTTGTTGAGTTAGCGTCTAATGCATGGTCATTACCAAGCAAAGAATATACTTTTGGAAGGGTACGATGGTTATTTATGACCTGTAATTTCATAAAGCAATCTCTTTGTTTCAAAATATCTAATACCGAGGAGAATTTCGGGCTAGTACCAGCAACTTTAATATCAAAGATATTTTTCAATACCAGTATATCAATGGAAACAGGGTTTTTATTTAAACGACTTTCTACTTCGACTTCTAGCAAAATTTTCAGTAATAATTCTATAGGAGAATTAAGCTCTCTTAATGAGCTGCCAAAATGCGGCATCGAAGACATTGAAACATTTATACTATTACCATTATTGAAACTATCCTTTAATTTAAGTATGAGGCGGTCGAATTCTATTTCTTGACTCTGACTTTCAGATATAATGTTATCCAACTGGTTTGTTGAAGATATAAATTCTTCCATTTCACGAGAAGTGTCAAGAAACCCTTTGAGTATGTTAACGATTTTAATGCATAGGCTAGCCTCATTTCGATATGATTCTAACAAAAAGTTGGCACAAGAAGTGTTTTGGAAATATACACTCGTCTCGTCACTCTCGATGAATTTCAAATCCATTAGTTCGGTAGCTTCCAATAAAAACTCGTCAATGTAATCAGTATTAATGCTATCATAATTTCCTTCCTTTACATATGTCGTAGAGTTATCTATCCTCAATTGTAAATCAGAGATCATCTTATAAAATTTATCTTCAACAAGTCGGTATGCGTCAAGGTTATAATTATACTCCCATAAAGCAGAAATATTTTGCAAAAAGCTTTTCAAAGAATGAAAACGATTAGTAACACTTAATAATGTACCTTTGCTTGATGATGGTCCTTTTTGAATAGCCATATTAATAATATTATTTATAATAGTTATTGCAGATATATTTAACTTTATTGATAAAAGAATTCTAAGAACTTCCTTATATTTAGCATTTGGAAAATGCATGTTTTCTTGCAATATCTCTAGTTTTGCATTAATCAAATCATGCGTTATTTTATAATATTCATTTGAAGATTGAGTCTTCCTGAACTCAAGCCGTAATGCTTCTAATTGCATCTGTAATTCTTCTAAATTCTCACCATCTTCAACGTTACTATTCGATTTTTTTTTGAATTCGGAAATCTTTGATTCCATATACTTATTTTTTCTATTAAGCTCCTCAATAACTGCTACATTTGCCTTTATTTTAGAGGATAAATCATAGATATCCTTTCGCAATTCTTTCTCAACTAACGCTTGGTTTTCCTCAAGACTCTTGTCCAATTCATGCAATTCAGTCAACTCATCAATGGTTTTGGTGAGACTTGAAACTTTCGAGTGGAGATTATCGTTCTCCAAATTTAAATGCTCAATCATCTTTTCCAGCTGCAACGCTGAATCTAACTGACTCTGTAACGAATCAATTGTCTCTTGGGCAGCTGATAGGTTTCGAAGAAGCTCATCGTGCGATCCAATTCCTTTTTCTTTTTCAATTAGTCTTAGATTTAGATCCTGTATTTCGTTCTTAAGATTTAATTCATTTTCAGCCGATAATTTTTGAAGACTCGTAAGGGCAATCTCCAACAGCCTATTTCGCAGAAGAAGAACTTGAAAGTCTATATCATTGGCATCTGATTCTTTCATCTGAGATATTATTTCCTGTTCTATTTGTTTATTTAGTTCCATTTCTTCCAGCATAATTTGAAAATCTGTTTTCAAGTCCTCATACTTCAGCTGCAACTCTTCCAATGCTTGGTTCACCTTACGATTTGAATCCTCTAGGAACTCTTTGTCAGTTGTTACCATTTCCAACTTGGATTCTAAAGACATAGTAGCACCCCGGTGTCTAGTTACGTCTTCTTTGAGCAGTTCAATTTTCTTCTTGAGCTTTTCGACCTCTCCATTAGCATTTCTAAGCTTATCTTGCAACTTATTGATAATATTTTCAAGATTCAGAGTGTCTATAGATTTGGATTTTTGAATCGAATTCGTACTTATCAATGAATGCCTAACAAAAACCCCGTAGTTTGCATCCTTTTTTTCACATTCGAAATATCGTATATCATTTACAGACCCATTATTCTTCCCATGAGCATTTTGAAGCTCAACTCCAATCCATGTCCCTGAAGCAAATTGAGTCTCTCCAATAAACCTTATAATCCCTGGCTCATCCTTAACAAAGACTCTTTGGTTTATTGACAATTCTTCCATGAGATACAAGAATTATCCAGCACTGTTTATTATACGTACCTAACAAATTATTTGTGGTTTTTCTACGCGATCTACGATCTACGCGAGAATCAAATGATGGATAAACAATAAGTTTATACCTTATACTTATCGTCAAAGTGATACCATATGTCCTTTATTAATAGGAAGTCAGGAAACGATCAATATCCGAACAATTCAGGAATGTCACATCAGAGCAATACATCAATATCAACTCCCGGAAACGCTTCCAACAATCAGAAGCGAGCATTGGGTAATCTTAAACTTGAGTTATTGAATGAACAAAAACAAGAAATAAGGGAAGCCTTTTCTCTCTTTGATATGAACAACGACGGTTGTTTAGATTATCATGAGTTAAAAGTGGCGTTCAGAGCATTAGGCTTTGAATTGTCTAAAAGAGAAGTGTTGGATATAATCCACGAATACGACACCGACGACAGGAATCTAATTACTTACGAAAACTTTTTCCAAGCTGGTACGTATATTTAAGGAAGAAAATCCTGACATTGATAATCAAGAAACCGCTTGATAGGTTTTGGTTTACGTTTGGAACGTTACTAACATAATTCTATAGTTGGCGAAAAAATTGTGAATAGGGACCCATTGGATGAAATACGCAGAGCCTTCAAGTTGTTCGATGATGATAACACAGGGAAAATTAGTCTAAGAAACTTAAGAAGAGTTGCCAAAGAATTGGGAGAAAACTTGACCGACGATGAATTGAGAGCTATGATAGACGAATTTGATCTAGATGAAGATGGAGAGAGTATGTATTATACAATTATTAAAGGACACAAATATGAGGGCATGAGTGAAATACTAACAGATTACTATAGTCAATGAACAGGAATTTATCAATATTTGTACCGAATAGTATAAATAGTATATTAAAAGAGATTTGCGTCAAATCTTAAGGTTCGAATGGAAAAGCCTTCAATTTTGTATATTAATATATTAATTTGTTTACTCATATGCTCTTTAACGTAAGGAGAAACTGTAGATCATAATATAGATACTGGGTTAGTCGTCGTAGGTAGGTATTCATATTCCTGTATATAGTTGCGAACGGAATTTTTCAAAATTTCGTTAAATTTTCACTTTTTCACCGGTGTATTAAGAAAGATCAATAGTTGTTCAACGTTTAATAACGATTAGATATGTCTTGGAATACAGCTAAAAAGAGATTTCAAAGGGACGTCGAAAAGTACCCTAAGGCTCTTCGTGATGTTTATTTAGCGAAGACCAACAAATATACCTTACCAACCTTTGAGACCAAGGAATGGCCTCTTGCGAAGTGGGAAAGGAAAAATAAGATTGAACAAATTGGATTCGCTAATGGTGACCTTGCTTATATCACTGAAGGAGAGAAGAAGGGAACAGTTTCTACTATTTTCCAATATTCTCCAGAAATGAACTCATTCTTATTGGCAGATGTCACTTCCAAAAAGCTTCTTCCAAAACAAAATTGGGTTGAACACCAATCCAGTCATCTTATTGACTACCCAGAATATGTCAAGCGTGAACACATAAAACTTGCTGCCAAAGACAAAGACGAGAATGGAAAAGTGTATTACGTTGTTGCTGATGACGTTGTTTACAAAGAAAAATACTATGACGAAAGATACAAGAAATGGTTACCGAAGAGATTTGTAAAACACCATGAATCTATAGAAATACCATGGCCAAACCCTCCACAAGACCCTAAGGATGATCACTTATCTACGAGCCAACAAACTGCTTTAGAAAGAACTTTTGAGTTACAATCTATTGCCAAACCACCAGTACCAATTGACGCATTATCACAATTAAGAAACCCATACTCCAAACACAAGAAGCGTGTGCTTAGTGAGGCTCAAGCTAGAAAGGTTAATGCCCCAGATATGCCATTATCAGATGAACAAAAGATCTACTTGGCTAAGAAGGCAACTGAACCTAAGAAGGTGTATAAGAAATTATCTGAAGAAATACAAGATTTCATTGGTTCTAGAATGGCTGAACACGTAAACAAGATTGATAACCCTGCCTTGCTTGCTCATTTGGATGCCTTATCTGAATCCAAGATTCCAGACTTTGCCAAAACTATGAAGAATATTGAAGAGGCCGAACTTGAGGAGCAGAAGAAACTTTACAATCAAGCACCTTAAAAGTTTTATCCACTAATTTCCAACTCAATACAAATTGATTGTATGTAACTATTATATAACATAGGTTTTTCATGTATATACTCATCTAAAGAAACTACTATAAATTTGAATTTTCGTAAAGTGACCATTGATTGATCATTATGTATTATGATTGTCAGAAACTGCTTAAATAGATACATGACATATTAACCTATAACTTTTCGTAATCTATTTTACCTTCTAATTTCTTCACGTCTGCGACCTTTCTAGTCGCCTTCATTAAATCGTTTTGAAGAATATAATCTCTCTCTTCTCTGATAGCGAAGAATCCAGCTTCAGTAATGACATTTCTAATATCTGCACCATTAAATCCATCACTCATTTTGACCACAGCTTCAAAATCGAATTCACCCTGTTTAGCGACTTTCGAGGTGTGAATCTTGAAAATTTCCAATCTACCGGCTTCATTAGGCAAACCAATTTCAATTTTTCTGTCAAGTCTTCCAGCTCTCAACAATGCAGGATCTAATGTATCTGGTCTATTAGTGGCCATAATAACCTTTGTTTGTCCAAGCGTGTCAAACCCATCCATTTGATTCAATAATTCCATCAAAGTTCTTTGAATTTCACGATCAGCAGACGTACCCTCGCTGAATCTACGACCACCAATGGCATCAACTTCATCCATAAAAATAATACAAGGTTCGTGCTCCTTAGCGTATGCAAACATTTCTCTAATCAATCTCGCAGATTCACCGATATACTTATCGACAATTGCCGATGCAGGTGAAAATATAAAGTTAGCACCGATTGTGGCAGCGACTGCTTTAGCCAACAATGTTTTACCTGTACCTGGTGGCCCATATAATAATACACCCTTTGGCGATTTAATACCCACTCTTGTGAACAATTCTGGATTCTTCAATGGCAATTCAATAACCTCACGCAATTCTCTGATCTGATCGGTCAAACCACCAATTCCGTTGAATGAAATTTCACCAGGCTCAAATGTAGTCATATTATAGACCAAAGGATCAACTTCTCTAGGTAAGATTCTCATAATCGTCAATGTAGTCATATCCAACGACACTCTCACCCCGTTTTTCAACGCATCCTTTTTAATAGTGTTACGGCAACCAACAATATAACGAGGTCCGCTCGACGCCTTCACAATGAATCTCTCGTCGTCCAATTGCTTTAATACTTCCCCAATGATTTGCCCGACCGATTGCAACGCTTTTATATCATTTTCTGTCTTATCATAATCTGCGTCTAAGTCTCGTATGCTCAATCTTAACTCCTTTAATCTTGCATCCCATTTTCTATGCTCAATCAACTTATCCTTGAACTTGGACAATGCCCTTTCTCTTTCAGGATCTGCCGATTCCGCTGCTGTATCATTTTGTTGTCCATCAGCATTCAATGCGGTCAAAAGTGGATCGTTCTCTTCGGCACTCATTATTATCGATATTTTTAGACGATATTATTGAGTTTCTATTCAATGATATATGATGTGATATTAATTGGTCTGTTTTAACCTTTATTATACCCTAATAACCAGTTTATATTTCTTCTACACTCTAGTGGCAAACATAGTGGGAGGTTTTTGTATTTCGTCGCACTACCGATTCATCCATCACGTGAAAAGTTTGAAGAGAGAAAAATTTATGAAGCACTGCTATAGTATTCAAGAAGAAAGGACCATTGGGAGCTGTATATCGTAGTCTAGGATTAAAAACGATGGAATTTCATGCAGTTATCTTGTGTGGGTCGGGAAAAGCCTTGTCTCCATTTTCTCAAGTGAGATCTACGGGGATGCCCAAGGCATTATTACCGATTGCGAACAGACCTATGATTGATTATGTATTGGAATGGTGTGAAAAGGCATTCTTTCCGAAAGTGACAGTGGTATGTGACCCTGATACTAGTGAGCAAGTTCAAAGGGTGTTGGATGAATACAAGAGTGAAAAGAGTAAGAGAGAAAAAGCGAAGGAGGATGCGGACGGTGATGATGACGGTGGGTCTTTCTCGCGATCAGTGGAAATCTTAGCACTCGACAGCAGTTCTAGTGGTGAAGTATTGTACCATTTGTATAAGACGGCGGCATTGAAAAGTAGTCCACACTTTGTGATCTTGCCGTGTGATATCATCACCAATTTACCTCCACAAGTGTTGATCGAAGAGTACAGGAATAGGCAGGAATCGGACCTTGGGATGTTGGTTTATTATAGGAATCAGCTTGATATAGAAGATAAGAAGTCCAAAATTTTTCCTAAAAACTACACCGTCTATTCTGATTTGGCAAGCGGTCAATGTCAGCTCTTGGATATTTATTCAAAGGAGGATATTGATTTTCACAAGACGTTACAAATAAGAACACAAATGTGTTGGAAGTATCCTAATTCGACAATTAGTACCAAGTTATTGAACAGTTCAATTTTCTTTGGATCAGTAGACCAGATATTTTCCGTATTTGATCAAGAAGAAAAATGTACAGAATCATATTTCCACAATAGATCGATTACCAAGGTCATTCGTGATTTATCTAGGAGATCTTGGAAGCACTCAGAACCTAAAGATACTGTGGGATTTTGCATTTTGCCTGATCAGGCTACATTTCTCAGAGTTAATAATACCCCAGTGTTGATGGAAGCTAACAGACATTTTATGAAATTGCAGGCTATTGCGAAGGGTCAACACCAACAACAAGCATCTCATCCCAAGGATAAGGCTTCTGCTAATATTGGTATAGATTGTTTGATTGGCGAAAATACTTCTGTTGATGAAAAGACAAATGTCAAGAGAACTATTGTTGGTTCTTCTTGTCATATTGGAAAGAGGGTTAAATTAACAGGCTGTCTCATTTTGAATAATACTACAATCGAAGATGACGTTCAGCTTGAAAATTGTATATTAGGAAATGGTGTTGTCATACGTAGCAAGCTGAGATTGACTAACTGTAACGTTGAATCGAGTCTTGAAGTTGCAAAAGGTACACATTCAAAGGGTGATACTTTGTTATGCCTCTCTTTGGAAGGTATTGTTGAAGATGATGAAGAAGAGTTTGCAGTTGACTCCGATGAATCTGATTCTGATGGTGAATCGGGAAGTGACTACAGCTATGACGATTATGATGATGAATACGATGATAATTCAGATGGATTATTCGCACATTAAAGTAATGTATGAGCATTGTTTGGTTACTTTCTTTAATACTTATCGATTGTATATTTACCAAGTCTTATCTATATATGTAACCCCATAATCCTAACTAGATAAATGAAAACTATGTAATAATATTAGTATACATGTATGCAAGTGAGAGGATAACCTCATTTCTTAGGCGAATTAATTGAAGCCTCATTTTGCCCATTAAGTCTTCTTCTTTTTATATCGCTATCTTTTTCGAAAGATTTTTTCTTTTTCAAAGACACAGCGTCGACTTCTTCATGATCTCTATCAGTTGAATCGCTATCAACCTCGTCTGATGTGCTGCAAAGGTCTTCCAGAGATTGATATTGCAGGTGTTGCGTTTGTTTCTGTTTCAGGTGCATCCTCATTCTTGCTAAATGATCCGAAGATTTCAATTGCTTGAAATTTGCCCTTTGTTTGTAAGAATGAGTTACTGACAATGGTGGAAAGCTGGGCCTAAAATGATATCCAGGAGCCAAATCCAGCGAAAATGAAAACTCATAATCTAAAGGAATATGCAATTCTCCATCCGCACCTTGAGGCACTTCTTTGGTATCTTTATTCTCTTTCTGTTCTTGATTTGGTCCATTTACATTTGTGTTATTATCTCCCTGTCCATGATTAATATTTGTAATTTCTGCCCGCTTCGTTAATGCCCAGTTCTCAATATCTTCACCATTTGTTATCACTCCTAATAAGTCATCTAGGCATTCCAAATACCCCATATGACGATGTATTCCATTCCCGTTGTTTGTTAGCCGATACAACGCTGCCACGGACTTGGCGGCATTGGCAAACTCTGCTTTATTTTTGGAGTTGCATGCTGTACCTGACGTTGAAGAATTATATAATGAAACCACGGATTTCGCTGCATTCTTAAATTCTGTCGTTAACTCCCTGTTCAACTCATTAATTGATGCTTGGTTGATAGGCTTTGTAGGAGGAAGATCTGACGATAAGTTGGATAAATCCATATTTCAATAATCTTTTTTGTGGAAAATATTTTCTTTGTTACTTTCAGTCTTTAGAGTTTCTTCTATTGTACAATATTTCTTGTTTATTATAAACCTTTAAGCTGATTCACTACTAAAACACAAGGAGAGAATTTTTGTATTAGCTTTTTTGATGATGATCAGAATTAGAATGTACACGTGATGTCTATATGGATTTACAAAAAACACCTAAGCTAGTAGTATTCAAGGAAAGAATATTCCAGAGGTACATTAAGAACTAATAATGGTCAAATCTACATTAATCTACAGATATGATGGTATGTATGGAGAGTATTAATTGAAAAATTTGAGATAATGAATCAAAACTAACAAGTGACAATTAGCACTTCCATTATGCGGATCAGTCGACGATAATAACGATCCATCATTAATGGATCAGAAGAAGAAATGCAAGATTCTTATAAGTAGAATCACACCCAATTCCGAACCACAGGCTACAATTGAATCGGGGCAATATAACATCCACTACTTGATAGATAATTCGATAATATACTTGAGTATTTGCGAGAAGTCGTATCCTAGAAAATTAGCATTTTCGTATTTATCAGAGATCTCGCATGAGTTCTGGAACTCACATGGACAGGAGGCATTGAGCAACAGTGCTAGACCATTTGGGTTTAGTTCGTTCGACAACTTCTTGAGCAAAACGAAGAAGATTTACCAAGATCAAAGAGCGCAATCCAATTTGGACAAGTTGAATAACGACTTAGCGGATGTCAAGAAAGTCATGACCAAGAATATTGAAGATTTGTTGTACAGAGGTGATTCATTGGATAAAATGAGTGATTTATCGTCTAGTTTAAGAAATGATTCTATTAAATATAGGAAGCATGCTCAGAAGATTAATTTCGATGCTTTACTCAGACAGTACGCACCAATAGTTGGATGTGGATTGTTCTTTGTCTTCTTGGTTTGGTATATGTTTCTTAGATAGGATATTATGTATTCTATAATGTATAATTATAAATAGCTGACAATGTGGTGCTTGTAGGAAGAATTGTTCGGTCGCATATTTTTGAGCAATATCAACTCTACGGTCCATGATATTTGATCGATAACTGTAATTACAAATATTCAATTGTCTTATATTGGACTATCATTTATGCATGAGTGGTGAACAAAGTTTGGGAAGTAAAGCCCCAGATAATTTAAGTAATAATAGTAATACTAACAATTCACAATCCCAAGAAACATTACAGCTTCCACAACCTACAAGAAAAAGCTCAGCTGTCTTGCTAACACGAAAACTGATAGGAAACTTAAATGCTAAGGTTAATGTCACTAATGGTCTAGTAAGTGATGCAACAACAGCAGTGAATCTAGAAAATATTGGAAATGCAAATATTGTGTCTCCGGTGGACGAGACTGACTCAGATAACGATAACCACTTACGCTCAGTTAGACTGAATAAATATTCTCCCAGTGAGCATAGTTTGTTTCCATCAGGGTATAATACAGATGAGGAAAACATCATCAATGACAATGATGAAGAAGAGTTACAAGAGATATTACATCTGTTAGTTAGACAAGATGATGGACTTGCAGGTTCAAGGACTGATTCAAAGGATCATTTGACATCTATGGATCTAAGTACTTTAACTAATGACAATTACAAAATGGAATCACAAAGTGAGTTCATTGAAAGGTATATTTCGATTTCAAAAGCTTCTGATTCAAATTCATTTCACAACAAATTCAAGCAATTCTTCATACTATCTACGGCTGGTAAGCCTATATATTCTATGAATGGTTCTGACGATGTTATAATGGGATATATGGGATTTATAACTACTATTGTTTCTACTTTTCAAGAGAATATGAAGGAAGAGATTAAATCAGTTAACTATGGTGATGATCTAAAACTTGTAATCATGAATAAAGATCCATTAATATTTGTCGCTATGACAAAACTAAAACATGAAACCATGATAAATAATGCCCGAAATGAAGATGATAGTATTTTGATAGGACAACTCAATACTTTATACAATTATTTATTAGCAGTTCTTTCAAAGTCTACAATACTAAAGAATTTCCAGAATAGAATGAACTATGATTTAAGAAAGATTTTGACTCCTTTGGATTTCCATAATCTAGATTCTTTGTGCATGAAGTTAACATACGGATTTTCAACCTCTGAACTGCCTACACCCTATAATATTCCAGGCCTTGATTTTTTTTTAAGTCAGTTGCTCGATTCATCATTACAAAGTGCAAAAATTACCAACACTACTCGATCTAAGTTGAACTCGATTTTATTATCATGCAAAAAGTTAAAGATCAAAGAAAACAAGCCTCAAGTGTCTTCTAGACTTTTTGACATTACTGACTCTGGAGATAAGGAAACCTTCTTGGGAGACGACCTATTATTTTCATTGTTGACTACATCACCTGGAAAAATTTTGAGTATGATGAAGCCAAAAAATCACACCCTATCTAAGGAAGATCTTAAAGTTCTATTCACAATGATATCTTCAATTTCTACTAGGTCTGATGATTCACAATCAACAGAAGATTTATGGATTCCACTTTGCATGCCCGATTTCAACCCGAATGGTTTTCTTTATGTATTTGTTAAAAAAATTGATTTAAGCGGTTATGTTATCGTGGATGGAAAGCATGTACCACCACAGCCAATCATAATTACACTAATTAGTGGAAATAAGAACAGCTTTTTTCAGCAACAAGAATTATCCAAGCATATTATTAATAGTATTACAAGCAGTGAAAGTTTTCGCAATGCATTAAGTTCAGAACTTTTAACATTTAATAATCTATCTATATTAAATGACATAAAAGTGCCTTTGATTAAGCATTTTATTTACAGACTGAAAAGATACAATCAGTGTTTTATGAGCGACGCAAGACACTTCAATAATGAAAAAGCTTCTACAAGTTTTGTCACAACATTAGAATTGGTTTACTTCTATTCAACTTTACATAACAATAAGGCCACTGGCTTTTCAACTGATCCTGCAACAAAAAAGCATAATAAAAAGCTAACCTACTCGAAATGGAAAATTTCCGGAAATACAGTGGTTGGGTTTATGCTTTCTGATTCTACGTCCGAATTCTACTGTTTATGTAGAGGCGAAATTGCTTCACAGGAGTTGATAAAGCATAGTTTGAAAATAATCAAGTGGTGTGAGAAATATCACAGAAGAATATTTGTTGGAGATGGAATTGTATTTTAAAATATGTTTTATATATAGAATTATTTAAGTATTGCTTGTTCAGCGGATTTAAACACATCAGTTAACTTATCAGTGTACTGTTTATGTAATTTTTCAAAGTCCTTAAATATTTTTTCTTCTGCATCACTTAACTTCTTCTTTTTATGCTGCTTTTGAAATTTATTTTTAACGTCACCTCTTATAGTAGCTAAAGACCCATTTGCTCTTCCAGATCCATTCTTAAATCTTTCATAAACTAATTTTAATTGCTTTGCATTTTCCTTTTTACTTTCGGTAGTCAAAGGTGGTAATGGAACCTTCAAGGTTTGCTTATTTGATGGATCAACTTGAGGATTCATATTTAAATCAGATCCTAACACAGCATTAATAATTGATTTAACGTTAGACGGGTCAAATACTGTAATCATGAAATTCCTTCCCTTGACAGTTGTTTGTGCTACTGAAGTGAATCCAATTTCACCGTCTGCAGTTTCTACCATCAACTTATCAAAAATATTTGGACTGGTTTTACCTAATTTTGCTTCATTTGCCTGCTTACTAAATCTTTCAATGACACCCTTGAATTTGTTAGTTGCATCATCAAAATCTATCTCTGGGACTTGATTATCGGTACTGTCTTCTTCTATTTCTTGTGCTTCATTCTTGTTTTTGTTTCCACTTTTAACCTTATTTTTCTTAGCTAATATTGGCGAGATTTGAAAATTACGAATAGGAATCCATTTCGATACAATATTTGGTCTTTTGCAGATTCCCACAGCTCTGAAGGAGTGTGTTCTAGTTATCAATCTAAGCATTTGTCTTTGAAAACAATCATCTTAGTTTTCTCGTACGATCTTGATCTTATAAAATCGCAGCTTCATTACATTCTAGATTTCCTAATACGGTAATATACGTGGTTTACATTTATACCAAAATATTAAGCTATTAAAAGATGAATCTATTTAGTCTCCTCTTGTAACTGTTCTAACACTTTCATACAAGAATGTGCTTCCCTGCCAACTTCTCCACCTTCCTTTATTAAATTCTTCAAATTCTTGATCGTTGGTGCCATAAAAACATCAAGCATCACTTTCCGTCTGGTATCTAAGTCCTCAGTGGAGATGGTGTCCAAATCTCCTATTGAAAATGCATTGTCGTCTTTTTTGGAGTCCTGTTGGATGTCCTTATTTTTCTGCTTCGGTACTTCTTGAACAAATAATTTCAAAGATGCAAATGGTTGAGTACTGGAAGGTATCAAATACTTGCACGATTCAGGGTGAATCATCTTTATTTCTGAATAATCCAATTTGGCTTCATTGGTGTTTATAGGAAACAATGCAGCAGATAAAAATGCTCTCAATATAGATAAATGATGAATACGTGCTTTCTTGCTTGGACCTCCAATAGAAGAACTAGTGGTAATGGCCAAGGAAACCGCTTTCTTATCATTCGTCAAAGTCCAAGATAATAATGTAAAGTACGACTTCAATGTTTTGATGAAATACGAACGAACTAACGATTCTGTTGCATGGTCAATTAATACTGACAAAAATTTTGTAGAGCTATTTCTTATATCTGGTTTAATATGGCTCATCGCCAGGTGTATAAAAAGGATAATAGATCTTATGTGTAAATCCAACAAACCAACTTGATGTGTAGCACATGCTGCTAATAATGAAATCAAAGCATTCCGAACATTCTGTGACTGGTCGATTATTAATGGAACAATACTTGTTAAAATATCTTTATAGAGTGATGGATTAGACGGTAAATGTTGCTCAATATAATTCAAGACTTCTTTTCGTGTAGCATCAGAATGATGCTTTGTCAAAGAAAGATGATGCGTCAAATCGACTTCATGTTTGTTCTCTGTATTGGAAGTCTTTTTATTAATGGTTTGATTCGGTATAGAAATGGATTTAGCGATAAATGATGTGTCTGTATGGTTATCTGGTTTAGCAGCTGTTTTACCGACTCTCAATTTTGCCTTAACAAAATCCTTCTGTTTTTCGGCCTTCTTTCTCTTAGATCCCATGCTACTAAATATATTATGTATACTATTAAGTCTCTTCTAATCTAAACTTAGGCTTGAACTGAAAAATTTAAATATGATGCCCAAGCCGCACTTAAAATTAAGTAAACACAAATATTACGACTGTTCCAAACAAAAATTCAGAACATTTAAATACTATGGTAATATGGCATCGCATGACTTTGATGGAAGCTTCTTGCAATCATTGTCAATAGATGATACTAATTATGTTACGTCTCAAACCAGATATGAGGAAACTTACGATAATGATGATGATGATTACATGGAAATAGACAATACGCTTGATTTAGATCCGCCACTATCAAATTATAATACACCACCTCCTGGACATGGAAATGTTGATCGTTTGACCCCTACTACAAGATTACAGGAATATATTGCAACACCATTTCAATCAACCCCTATAAGTAAAGATGAAGGTGCAAAATTAGGTGGTATGAAAGAGTTTTTTATGAAGAAAGAAAATGAAAGCAACAACGTAGATAATGATAGAGAAATGACCGAGGAAGGGAATTCTGAATGTGAGGATAATAATACCAATGGCGAAGAAAACGGGAAGGAACAAGGAATAGATGAGGAATATTCTAGAAATGACAGCATAGTATCTTCATTTTCTCATTCCATATTATCACCCACAAACCTAGGTGCCAAATTGGCGATAATGCCAAGACAGAAGTTGCTACTTCCTTCTAATATGGATGGTAACGAATCAATTGATTATGAAATCGATACAAATTCCAATAATGAAAGCTATAGCACCAACTTTGACACCTTCAGCAATTACAGAAGCACGCCAGAATTAAAGCACAGAACTGGACAAAGGAACATAAGCTCTTTTAGCGCAAGTGATGCAAATGCTTTTTTTGCCAATAAGTCAAACAGGAACAACGATATTGAAGAATATACCTATAATCCAACAAATGGAGGCTATGATTCGAATGATTCAAGAAGTAGTATCAACAATTCCATGAACCAATCTTACATGTATAGGAAAAATATGAATAAGTTTCCAGCTAATAACCTATTTAGTCCAGTCAGCAGCTCGTGGGCGACTCCGGTACAGGTCCACCATCATCATTACTATAGTACCCCTATTAATCAATCGGGAACTCATTTAGCTAGTCCAAGTCAGCTCGAAATACAGAACCAAATACAACAGCAACGAGCAGGACAATTACAACATCAAGATTCAGGCAGGATACAAGTCATGGATCCCAACCAAGCTCACAATAACTATGCTCATAATAGAGATATTTCTCTACCTTTACCGTGGGAAGAAAATTCTAGTCCGCTAGAGAAAACTTCATACATACTATCTTCGTATTTACAGCTACTCATAAATTTTGTTGCTACATGCTACGCAGCCTATTTAGTTTATTCTATCGTTCAAACTGTTAGGCAAGATATAAAGCATAAACTTTCTCAACAAATTTCAAATGTTCTAGTGGAGATCGAATCATGCAAACGGTCATACTATGATAATAACTGTTCTCCGGAACTGATTGTTCCAATTCTAGAGAAACCTTGTGCCTACTGGTTGAAATGTATGAATCAAGACCCATATAACGGAGGCGGAAATAAGTCCCTGATTAGTGCGGAAACAGTGGGGATGATTATTAATTCTTTGATCGAACCGTTAAGTTTCAAATTCTTTCTTGTGATGTTTAGTTTTGTATTGCTAATATTTGCTTGCAATTTTACCTTTGGATTCATAAGAGCAAAGAGTTATTATGGGTGGAACAAAGAAATAGATAGAACACAGTCTCTAATTGAGAATTAGATAGAGCACAGTTTCTAATTGAGAATTAGATACATATTGTCCGTTCCCCCGCAACATTAAAAGTTACAGATCTACATAGAGAAATCGATTGCAGCCGCGCTTCTATCAAAAAAAAATAGAACATTTTGTTGGGACTTGATTTAGCCGAGGTTAGTGTTTAATGGACCGAGGAAATTACTAATGCTTATCGCCGTTTTTCGTTATATCCCACCGGAATGGAGTTTTAGTATTTTGTTACTGGGACTTCTTAACTTATTTAATGTAGTTGAATATGTTTACATTGAATACATTAATTCTGTATGTATGTATGTATGTATGTATATATATATATATGTAATTATATTATGTACATCGTATTGTAAATGCCATATGTGAATCTGTAGAACGATATCGCGACAATCTCAGAAAAAATTTAGAAGTCCGATTCATACATATTTCGTTAAGTCCGCCCATGGAAGTGATGCTACTAGCTGACCGAATGCCGAAAAAACAATATATAAGGCTTGTGCCTGGCTAAACTTAATTGAGTTGAAGAATTAATTTAAGAAGCTTTCAATATTATTATTGGTACTACTAAAAAAGTGCAATATAAAGACTATACACAATGGGTATCTTTGGCACTTCGCAAAGTGAAGAACAACAATTGAGAGAGGCATCGAACGTTCAAGAGACTATTCACGACCAAGCATCTTCAGCCAACCTCTCCGCATATGCTACCGCTGATGAAGACTTGAACGAAACTGATGAAGAGGACATTCCAAGTGTGGCTGAACATGCAATCGATGGAAGAGAAACTGGTGCTGAGTCCTCCGATACAGACACAGGATCTTACACAAGAGAAAAATATGATGACGAAAAGCCATCAAATACTTCATACCCAGAACCAGAATACAATAACCACAATGAAAAGACTGAGGCAAAGGAATTGGCAAATGATGTGAATGAAGACGAATCGTTACAAGGAGCCGCATCTGAAAAATTAAACGAAGCAAATTTTCAATCGTCAAATGAACCTATACGTGTTGAAAAATTAGATTGGGATTCACCAGATGATAAAGCTAATCCTCAGAATTGGCCTAAATGGAAGAAGTGGTATATTACTTTTACCGTGGCACTTATTTGTTTATGTGTTTCATTAGGTAGTTCATTATACGTTGCAGGTGTACCAAGTTTAATGGTTCAATTCGGAGCTTCTCAAGAACTTTGCATTTCGGGTTTGACATTCTACTTGATTGGTTTAGCAGTCGGTCCTGCTATTGCTGCACCATTGTCCGAAGTATTTGGCCGCCGTTGGATTTACTTCTTTTCATTACCAATTTCAATGTTATTTGCAATGGGAATCGGTTTATCGAAGCATATTTATTCAATTTTAATTTTAAGATTTTTCTGTGGTTTCTTTGCATCACCAGCCATGGCAGTCGCCGGAGGTTCCATTAGTGATGTTTGGAGTTTCCAAGATATGGGATTCGCTATGGCTATGTTCTGTTTAGCACCTTTCTTGGGTCCTGTTTTAGGTCCTATCATTGGTGGATTTGCTGCTGAAAAGAAGGGATGGAAATGGACTATGTGGATTTACTTAATGGCTTCAGGAATTATTCTTCCTTTCGTCTTGCTCTTACCAGAAACATATAAGCCAATCATTTTAGCAAAGAGAGCTAAGAAGAGAGGTGTTAATTTGTATAAGCCTCCAGTCAATAAGCAATTTTTCAAAAACTTAGCGGTTAATAATTTATTGCGTCCGGTGCAAATGTTAGCTGTCGAACCCATCGTGTCCATTTTCACAATTTATATTTCATTCGTTTTTGCTGTCTTGTTCGGGTTTTTCGAAGCCTATCCAATTATTTTCCAGGGTACTTACGGCATGACATTAGGGATTTCTGGTTTACCATTCCTTGGTGTAGGTATTGGTTTAATTGGTGGAGTGATTTTTTTCATTATAATAGACAAGACTATCTACAATCCTAAGAACCCTGACGGAACCAGAGGCAAGAGAGACGAAAACGGTAATCCTATTTTTGGCCTTCCAGAAAATAAATTGCTCGCTGGAAAAGTCGGGGCGGTTTGTTTGCCCATTGCATTGTTCTGGTTAGCTTGGACCGGTAGAAAAAGCTCAGTTCACTGGATGGCTCCAATTGCTGCGGGTGTCCCATTCGGATTTGGATTAATTTTGGTATTTTTTGCCGTGATTTACTACTTTTCGATGTCATATCCACCAGCTTCTCTTGCATCTGCTTTAGCTGCAAATAATTTAGTTCGTTACTTGTTGGCATCAATATTCCCATTATTCACGGTTCAGATGTACGAAAGATTAAAGATTGGTTGGGCTACTTCTTTGTTTGCTTTCATCGCTTTGGCCATGGTTCCTGTACCATTCGTATTCCAAAAATACGGTGCAAAATTAAGAGGCAAGTCCAAGTTCGGTTACGCTGCTCTTTTTAAGCGTATTGCCGAGCAAAAGGCTGCTGCTGCTGCTGCTGCTGCTGCTCAAAGCGGTCAATCAGAACCTGCTGCTCCAGGAATGGATACTTCAAATAACGTTTGATCATACAGATATCATCATTCATATGATAAATTTACATTTTAGCATTCTTCCTCGAATATCTAATAATTAAAATTAGATAATAATATCATAATCATAATAATAATAATAATAATAGAATCATTATGGAAATAACATAATCATAATAATAATCATAATATATTAATAAATTATCAAATTATCAAATCATCATTTATATCAATTTTGTATTGTAGTAATTTTTTAAGAATGTTTATTTTTCAGCTTCATGTCAGAAGAGAAGTTTAACACAATAGGTGTCAAATACCCAAAAAGTTAGTTCGCAACACATTTCTTATTTTAGTAAAAGCCATACTAATAATCAGAACTAAACACCGTTTCAGGTATTTTATCTCCGATTTTATCCTCAACCCTACTTTATAGCCTGTAATAAAAAGTCGGAAAGGTAAGCTTTCAGTTCGCTCATAAATATATTATTATATGATAATTTATATCACCCTGCTTAAGGAGGGCATAAACATATAATAAAATGAGACAATGAATATATATAATAAATTAGGTGCATCTCATAAGAAGTCTATTACTCAAGTTTATG